>NW_004567116.1:13115392-13153394 GCF_000260355.1 Condylura cristata | reverse complement strand
TTGTCTCAACATCCTCACCAAAACTTAATGTTCCTGAAATTTTTGCAATGAGCCATTCTCACTAGGGTAAGGTGGTAGCTCATGGTGGTTTTGATTGACATCAGAAATGTATCTTTTTTTTTTTTTTTTTGTTAAATCACCTGCTATCCCATGATTCACCCAAAAGTCCATACTAAGAGGGAATATCTGGGAGGGAATCTAGACAGCATAACTAGAAGTTTTATTCTATGTGTCAAGAACCAAGTCAATAAAATTAAAGGGCAATATAAGAGCACATTACTGAAGATGATTTCCTTTGGGAATACAGCCTGTCCTCAATTTTATCTCATCCAACTGCTGATTCCCTTCTTCCGTTACTCTCACTTAGAGGAGTTCCTCCTCTTATGTTTGTCATTGCAACTCTGTTAACCACAAGTAGAGGATTCTTTTACTGAATTTCATTACCATTAAGAGTGATGGTATATGTCTATGTGCTTGTTATAATCTATAATTGTACACTAGTGTATATTCATTTTATTAAAATGAAATGTTGTCACTTTGGCTTTGTATTGTTCATGGCATATCTAGTTTGAATTTTTACAACATAAGCAGCTGAGAGTTGAGTCGGTCAGAGGCAGGCAGTATTTTATCTCTGCCTCTGGCCAGCAGAAGCACAGGAAGTCCAATAATGTTACCTGCCAGAGATAAGTCATTGAGTTTTGTTCTTAATCACACATTTGAGTCAGATGGACTTCGGTTTGAGATATGCTTCAGCTGATGTTCTCTGATAGCCTTGGGCAAGTCACTGGACCTCCCTCGAGTTGTCTTCCTTTAAAAAATATATAATTGGAGTACCTAATTCACAGTGTTGTTTTGGGGAGTACATAAGATATATTTATCCTAGTGAGATGACAGACTTCACACATAGTAAGTGTGAAAGGGAACAGAATGAAAAAGAAAGAAGACAAAAAAGGAAAGAAGAAAAAAACCAAAAGCAATTAAGTATCAGAAATACCAGAAATGGAAAGAGTCATGGGAATGGAAGGAATGATGGATGAAGATAGATGGAAAGATGGCTGGATGGGTAGATGGGTGAATGGGTGGATGGATGAGTGTATGGGTGGGTAAGTGGGTGGAGGGATGATGGACAGATCAGTGAATGGATGGATGAATGGACAGATGAAAGCAGGGGAGAAAGGAGTCAAAGAAAAAAATTTTGCCTGATATTCAACAGAAGTTCTGTCAATAGGAACTTACTCATGGCCTAGCAGTTGCTTGACACAAGACTCTTTTCTGGAAAAATACTAGAGTTTTATAACAATTCCAGGCTTGTCCATACCTAAAAAATATAACTATTTCATTTCTCCTGACAAATTACTCTTAGTCACTGAGAGAAAAAAGCACAGAGTATGCATCTACTTTTATACAGCCTTTATGTACTGTTCTCAAATGAGATTTGTCATTTGCTATCTTGAATGTTTCAGAATTATGTACATTTCTTATCGTGTCTCTTTAGACTATATGCTCCTCAATGGCATGCTTGTGTCTGATTCACATCTCTGTCTTCCATGATATGTTCAACATGATATCTTTAGTAAGGTAGTGAATATATAAGTAAGCAAACTCAAGTTAAGGAATAAGGCAATTTGTTCTTGTGGCCAGCGAGTGATTGATAATGGAAAACAGAAAGAAGGCCTAGAGCAAAGGTGCCTAATTTTCTGGCTCATAAAACAGACAAATAGATTTTCTATAAGGAGAGAACAAGAGGAGGGAGGGAGAGAGAAAAGGAAGAAGGGGAAGAAGGATGGAGGGAAAGAGGGAGAAAAATAGAGGGGAAAGGAGGAAAGAGCAAGGATAAGGCACTGAGTGGTAAATAAACTTTGCCTATGTAAGTAAAGAAAGTCTAATCTGGTTCTTTACTGCAAAATGACTTTCCTAGGGATGTTAATGCCCTTAAATTAGTATCCCCACAAAGCAAATCTATGCTCTAGCATGTGTATCAAACAAAACACTTTGACTTTGGGTAGTCTACACATTATAAAGTAGTATTATGGACAATATCATTATGGTAAGTAATTTAAAGCTCTGCAGCAGTAGTCAGGCTGAAATGTATTTCCTCTGTGCCTCTGTCTAAGTTGGTTCATCATCATCGCACCACTTGGCCTGTCTTTCTAAGTTGGTATAGAAATAAAGTCCTCCCCCCCACCCTTCTACTGGATACTGTTATGCATAGAACTGTATTCTTTTGTAGTTGTTGAGAGAAAGAAGAGATACGGGAGGGAAAGAAATGAACATTACTGTGAATTTTTTCCTCTTTTCCTCCTGAGTTAAGGTTAAGATTCTGCATTTAGATATACTTTACTAGAAGGGAAGGCAGCCTGCAAATCATTCTCAGACTTAACTTTTTGGGGGCCTTCCAGCTATTCCTAGCTTTATGGGGTTAGCCACACACATGGGAAAATGAAAGTGGAGTGGGGTTCATGTGCAATATAGGCAACAGGTCTTTTCACATAGACCATGATGGTCACGACGCTTCGTGACACAGGACTAGATGTGTTGTTCCATGCTGAGAGCCAGGCTGGTTTGCTTCATTTGACAGTAACAGAGCAAGATAACTTGGGTAATTGAATAGTTAGTAAATCCATTTCTGGTCCACTCTTAGCCAACCAAGAGGAGAGAGCTTAATAGGGAGTAAGATGAGAAAGCCAGAGAGGCACTTAAATGAACAATAAGAAAGAGAAGGCAGGAAATAGAGGTCTGCCTGAGGAGTATCCGAGGCACCCTAAGCTGGAGCCCACCCCCATCTTCAGCCCACCCCAGGACTCTGAGTCTGCTTGGCCCTTTGGATGACCTCTGGCAGCCAAACCCTTCTCATATTTTTAAACGGTGGACAAAAAGTGAGTGTGACTGAAATAATTATTCAAGTAAAGAAACATAATCAACAGGAAGTTTCACTCCTTCATGTTCTTGCTTCCTCTTTTTAGATTTGACTCAATCAGAATAAGTTAAACTCAAATGCTCACATTTATTTCTACCTATCAGTTTGGAAGTACTTAAAACATAGTCTCTAAAACACTGACTGAAAGTCTTAATAATAACAAGACCAATGACAATTTATTAAACACTATACTAGGCTTAGACCACACTGGTAATATTTATTTAATTTAAGCTTGATAACACTATTATGAGATATATGCCATTATGTCCATCTTCCCAGACTATGCCTTTTTCTTCTCTTTGCTCCACCTACCTTCATCTAAATTCTCAGATATAAAGTTCCACCCTGTGTTCAATCACAGAGAAAACAAAGTATTTATATCAAAAGAGAGTTCTTCAAGCTATCTATAAGTTAAAAGAAAGAAAATCTATTGAGTGTCTGTCTCTTAATTTAAGGTTTATTACCTTACTTCATTAAACAAATCATACAAATTGAATGCCACCAAATACACCTACTAAAAAATCTTCTTTTAGAAATGTCTAAAAGTATAAAGTAATTTTAGTTGTATGCAAAATGTTCAATGACAATAGCTACTTAAAAAGCAAAAGATATACAGCCGTGTTTAAAATGAGAAACAGCCACACAAATACACAATCACCAAAATGAAACCTCCAAGGAGAACACCTCAAAGGGTGTGTGCTCACTTCTGTGGATAAGTGGCTGGTTGTTAGCTTCGTCTGCGCATTTGCACAGTTGGCCTTAATTAAACCTACAGCTAACTTTTACTGCACAGGTATGATGGACAATTCTCAGAAATGTACATGTATTAACTCATTTAGTTTCCATTCACTAGGAAACTAGGTACAATTATTACTACCATTTTACAGATGATAAATATGGCCACAGAGATGTTACAAAGCTTGAAAGTTAGTTGATACAGCAAGGATTTGCCGAACCTGAGCTTTTAGCCACAGAATGCTACTGCCTTGTAATAAGAATGTTAGCTTTATAATTAGAAGGGGATAAAAAAATTAAAAGGTTATTTTATTTTTTAAAATGTTCTCTGCAAGTTTGGTAGCAAACGAGGGAAATCCAGCAGGCATACTTTTGGGTAAGGGCAGAAGGAATTTAATCATAGCATTTTTTCCCCCTTTTAGAAATTGTCATTCCATTGGATTGCAGTAGCCATCAGATTTGCCTTGGGCCATTAAAAGGTAAATTGGACATTAATTTTTGCATTTGAGTGCTTTTTTCCTTTGTAATTATCAATAATGAAATTACCATGAAGTCTCTGTTTGGGAGGAAAAGATACTTGAGTGTTGTTATTTTTTTTTCCTTTTTCACATCCCTAGAAAGGTTGCAAACAGCTGAGCCTGCAGATAGGGACACTTTTTCTGTAGTAATCAGTCCACTCGCACCACCTGCTGCGAGGGGGAAGGAGAGCAGAGTCCATTACTGAGAGGCCACCACTGCTCAGGTGTTTCTCTCAAGACCTTCAGTTTTACATTGCAGTTTATGGTCTGGAAAGTAGCGCCAACGACATGATCAAGCTAGGGTAATGATCTCATTATAAAACCAATCAGAAACCCTGTGCCACTTTTTTGTTGTTCACTGAAAGGTTGGGAGATAACGAGAGATGAAAGAAACCTGCTGTTCAAAGTGCATCGTTTTGGAAACGTGAATCCCAACAAAAGCCAACTTTACTCTGTACTCCTCCCCAACCCTCCCCATCACTTCTCTCATTCCTGTCTGGGGCTTGACCCTAGACCTTAGGGAAACACCTGAGGCTCAATCTCACTCTACAAGTATCTATACCTAGCATTCGGGATAATAGCATGTAGACCAACATTTTTGGGGGTGATCAAGGATTGAATGTGGGGAGAGCTAAAAAAAAAAAAGGCAGCAATATACAGATCATTGACAGAAGACAGAGTTAAGAGTTAAGAATGAGACAGGTGCTGAGTCAAGTTTGAGCATATCCATAATAAGGAAAGAGAGGAGAAAAAGTCAAATGCCAGCTGGGTGCTTAGTTATGTTTGATCTGTGTGGGTGACAATATGCATCCGGTTGTCCCAGGATAGTTCTGGTCGATGCCCACTGTCCACTCAAAAGTGTTCTAAGTTCCAATTTTAACTAAGGCATAGTAAGCATTGCTTAGATATGTGTAAGAGTGTTAAACTGGCTTCAGGTTAGGAAGTATCAAAAAGGAAACTGAGGTCCCTAAAATGGAATTGACTTCAGGGATTTTAGAAACTATGTCAATACTGAGACTTCAAATATACCTTCTTATTACTACTAATTAATGGCCAATTAAGTTCTACTACTAATTAATGGCCAATTAACATCTTATTACAATGGCCAACCTGTCTCTTCTGGTGTGAACAGAAGACAGTGTCAAGAAAGGTTGGTGGTCAATATTTGAATACATACCAGAAGGAAACAAGAAAATAATCAGAGAAAAACTGAGTAGAGAGTAAGAAAATACTCCCTAGGTTGGGAACAGGAACCAGAAGCTGTACAAACTCCACAGGAATTTGTATTAGGGTAGTAGATTTCCACAGTACTGAGTGATAGAGTACACAACATTTAAGAGTTTCATTACACAAACACACACAAATGCACACATATGTTGGGTGCCATTTAATAGACTTAAAACAGACTCTGTACTTTGCTCAGTTGAATAATGCTGGGAGACACAAAATAGATGAGGGAAACTGACGGAGTTGTCATTGGAACCAGACTCTAGGTCCACATGACCACTGGGGGCTATGGAGAATTCGAGAAATGTGGGAATGGGGCAAACAGAACCAGGCAGGACCCCTTCTGTCTCAAAGACCCACTGAAACCCAATATCCCAGGGGAGACCAACTCTCTTAGCCATGAAAAAGTCTGAGAAAACAGATTACAAAAGGCAGCTCAAATTCTTCTTCCTGCACAGATATTAGTTTTTGCTTTTTCCCCTGCTCCCTTGCAGGCTACTGTGACAAATTCCTTTTTTTTCTCTACTCTGTCTCTGGTGAATTGTTCCACCCCCATACCTCCAATCTCCCCAATTTGACCACCCCGACATACACATCAGTCAGATCCATTTCTTTCCTATATCGGAAGGGGCAAAAAAGGTCAGGTAACAGCATCACAGAAGGGATGCCCAAGAGTGTTCCATTAGAAAAAAGGGATTAGGGATTTCCACTTTTTCTTCCTGAGAGGAGAGCATTCTCCACATGTCCGCCTATTAACAACAGCTTGTGCTCATGAGTTGCCTTCATCTTACATTTCCAGTTACAAATCTCAATTCATCCCAGGAGAGAATCCTTCACAGAGTGAAATTTAACTAACGTGTACGAAATGAGTTTTAAACAAGTTTCATGACAGGTGTAAAACCTTACAGGGGAAACTCCCAGTGAGAAGCTGTTATCAGTGAATACCTTGGTTCAAGCCAGTTGAGGAAAGTGTGGGAGATTTTTCAGGTGAGACAGAATATGTATGGAAATGAAGGGGACCTGACGGGGAGTCTTGGAAGCCACTAAAAGAAATAGTTCTCCTGCCATATTCATAAGCCACCTTGGATTTAATTGCCCAAAGACAAAGAATGATGGGGCTGAAAGCTATTGTTACCAGATCCTGGGCTTAACATACACCCTATGCAACTCCCAACAAAGTCTGACTTCAAGAATGACTTCTGGATCACCTCCTCCCCAACCTTAACCCACCTCCAAACAGACGACCAAAATTATACGACCTTACCCTTCTTGAAATATTTTTATCTTTAGGAAGAGCTGCAGCCTATGCTTTAGTTAGGAATTTGAATTAAAATGGGGTGAAGCAAACAGGAAGAATAAGAACTAAGCTCCTTCAAAGTTCCAGGCAATATGCTAAATTTTATTCTATCCTGAAATAACCCTCAATCATGACTTCAAACTCCTATTATCTCTATTTATCAGATGAAGAAAGACAGCATGAAAGCAGTGAAGAAGCTTGTTCAAGGTAGTTCTCTCCTTGTTTTTGCTTCCTCCTATATTGATGAGGAAAGAAATAACCCCAGTTTGTTTTCACTATATATCATTTCTCTCTCTCTTTTAAAGATCTAATTATTTATGCACGCAAGAACTGGAGTACAGGACAGAGGCGTGGGGAGTGGAAGAGGAATCACCAGAGATAGAGTGGGGGGGGCAAAACAGGCAGATCTATGGAAATACACTGCTGAGGGGAGCAGCAGGTGGGTCAGGAGGTCTGCTGTGCCATGTGGATCAGTTCCCTTCTGGGGATCAATCTCTGTGTTGCAGTGGTTGCTGATAACTTCATAGTGGTGTGCTTTAACCCCTTGTGCCACCAGGAAAGCTCTAAATTTCATTTCTCTTAAAGTTTCCAAGAAACTACCGATAACATTAGTGAAGATTTATTGTAACGGAGACAAAAATTAATACTTGAAGTCCTGAAGATGGACTGACTGAGAAACATAAGAAGTTCCCTTAACATCTGAAAGTATGAAAACACAGGAACCTGGAAAGTTTCCACCTTCCTCACCACCCCCTCTCCCACTTAGTGGTTCACTATATTATCTTCATGGAAAATGTCTCCACCTGTCCAAAGTCAAACATCCTCTTCACTGTACCTCATTACCAGTCACCATATTGGCCCACTGGTATCTTATGGGCCACAACCTGCATTGTGCATATACCTTGCTTGCCTAGTTACTTGTAAGAACCTCTACAGAGGCAATTACACAGTTGTTTCTTATTCACAATTCTAGACTGAATCTATCTGCTCATAGATCCTCAACACTAATTTGTTGAATGAGTCTATGGGTGTTTGAATAAATGGATCAATAAACTTACAGTCAAAACCAACAGCAAACCCAGAAGTCTCATAGGACAGATTTCATAATTTTACTTAATTCTATTCTCAATTCTCAAAGAGTGTCTGTAAATTTCTCCTAACTCTCTGTCTTCTAAATGTCTCTGCTCTCCACAGCAAGGCTGTCATAGAGAAGAAAGATGTAGACAAGAAAGATGAAGAAAGGGAGACATCCCTACTCCCACCTCCTTCCCAGACCCAATCTCTCTGAACTGGACTTTGTTGTGTCTGTGGAAAACAAAGAGCAGAACTTTTTCTCAGTCTCAGTACAGGTGGAGGTCTTCAAAACCCAAGTATTTGCTCTCACAGAGGTTATGATGCTGGGGTCACCATTGACATTATTTCCTCTTATACTTAGAAAAGCATGGACCGCAGGGACTACAATTGAGATGGGAGGGGAAAAAAAAGTACAAAATGATGTAAAAATAAACTGTTATAAATTAAAAAAAAAAAAAAAAAGAAGTAAAAATAAACTGTTATAAATTAAAAAAAAAAAAAAAGAAAAAGAAAAGCATGGACCATGCAACCCGTGTCTGTCAATGCCACAACGAACCTGGTCTGCCAGGCTCAGCGTAATTTTACACTTTGAGATCAACTCAAATCTATGCGAAGGATGCACATCACTGCTCAAAGAGGTAGGTTTGGTAAAACCTCTCTCTCTGCCATTTTTTCTGTTCCAGGTTCCATGATGAGGGAATACTGACGGGCAGATCGAGCTCTGCCCTGTAAGCAAATCCTCTCAACCCACACACCCTGCCCCTTGTCCTTTCTATGTGACTGGAGCCCCACTGTCAGCAGCATTTTGTGCAGGATACCCTTGGTGGCTCAAGAGTGGCACGGCTGTGCCAGGGATGGCAGCAAATGCTGCCACTGATACATTTCAGTCAAGTCACACAGCAAGCCTCTGCCAAGCAGGGAAGCCAACAAAGCAGCCTCTGCGACTGCCCGGGGCTCAAATCAGATCATCTTTCGCAGCCTGGGGAAAAAAATAAATCTCAGCCGCTCATCAGTGGGGGGGCTGGGGAAAGCCTGAGGAAGCCTGAACTCCGACTTCCGTCTGGCTTGGACGACTGGTCCAGTGCCAAAAGCAAAATTACATCTGAACTCTTAGCACCCAACGCTCCAGTGCAGCGGAGGTTTGTCCAGCGACACTGAGAACTTGTCAAGGTGAAATGCCTTTCTGGCTTGCTTTCTTTCATTTCTGAGCTGCTGAATCAGGGCTCTTAGTTACAAATCTCAGACCTCTGTGTTCCTATTGGTCCTATTCAATGCGAAAGGGTTTGGATTGGCAGCCTAGCAAAGCCAGCTCCTACTACCGGGTTATTAGACTGAGACAATCGCAAAGCCCTGTCACTTCTGTTCCTCACCCCCATCCTTCCTGTAGAGGAGCAGCCCAGTGTCAGCAACATAGATACCGGCACCCCCACAGTAACCTGCACAGCCATCTTGGGGATACACCTGAGGGACGTGAGGTGAAGAGAAGAGAAGAGAAGAGAAGAGCCGGTTTGCAAGTTACAGGTTCTGCTATTTCTCAATTCCTTTTGCCAGTCCTGCAGCCAACCACCACCCCCTGGAGGAGAAAATGACTTCCTCCCTCTCTTGGTTCAATGGAGAATAAAAATGACTTTCATAGATGATGGAGTCCGACCATCAATGACTTGTAGGGTACAGATGCAATAGTCCAGAATCTTCCCTGAGGGGACAAACATAGTGATAGGGAGAAAGAATACTATATGGGAAAGAGAGACAGGAAGGGAAGGAGAAAGAAAAAGGAGAAGAGAATATTCATGAATCTGCCTTCAGGCTACAGAGCTTACACTTAAAAGCCTGTCCCTGGCATGATATAAAATCACTAATTAGAGAATTCTGAAGGAAAACAGGAAACTCTAGCATGAAGCACTAAAAAGTGAACTTTGTCAGTATCAACACAGTGAAGATGAGCTACTGCCAAGACTCAGTATATTTTCTCCATTGAACCTTGAATTACTTTTTTAAAAGCAATGATCTTGCTTAATAAAGGAAACTGAGCAGCTCTCCTGACCACCAATGACTTGTAGTGCCTCTCTTTTTTTCCAAAAAAAAAAAAAACTCACTTTAAAATGTAAATATTTAATGATAATGATATAACAATGATGATATAAAAAGCAAATGTAAATTCTGACTTCTTTTTCCTCTAAAATCCCTCTGATGCTTGCAAATATATATATTTTCTATATCACTGTCAAGATTTCAGCCACTTTTCTAATAGTTTGACAAAAGGGGTCCGTGTGGATATAATCTACCTGGCATTCAGTAAAGGAGTTTTAGTAAAAATCAGGGCAAATGTTTGTCCATAGAAGTTCTACTGCCAAAATATAAAGAGAAATGAAAACTTTATTTTAGTATGGGCTTAAGGAATTTTTTCCCCTTCCGACTGCATCATTCCTCCACCATTCACATTTCTATTCATGTCTACTTTTATTGTTACCATTTTTATGGTTTCCAAAGATCTGGACACAAAAGATTTAAATCAGAACAGCATATGCTCTGTTTAAAATGGGCGCAGAAGGCAGCAAAATTTCTTTCTTGTGCCTTACAACCAGGGAACTAGTAACCCCAAAAAGGAGAAAAAAATGCCTCTGTATTTGATGCCAATTACAAATTATGGTCCTGATTCCTGGAAAGAGACTTCAAAGTGGACCTTGATGATATGTAATGAAAAGGATGCAAAAATAGTTGAAAGCTTTTTTGTGCACACCTGCACAAGTCTTTGATATTCTATTGATTTATAACTTCTCTAAGGAATAAATTTTGGCATTAAATTACCCCAAGCAGTCATGAAGGCTTTCTTTCAAACTCTTAAATGCTCTGGCATCAGGGACAATTTATTATGCAATGGGAAAATATGACCGTATGTCAACAAATCCAGCCTGACCACTGATCCCCTTCTCCCCTTCTGGAGCTAGGCCAGGGTGATAGACACAAGCTTGGAGTCTAAGATTTAGGACACTCACCTGACACTCCATCCTTATCTCTTTCCACTGTTTTTATAGTTTTTAAAAGTTTTATTTATTTTTACATACAAGAAGTTGGGTGCAAGCCAAAGGTGTGGAGGATGAGAGGATTCACTAGGGACAGTGGGGAACAGAACAGGCAGACCCACTAAAACACACTGCTGAGGGGAGCAGCAGGCAAGACAGGAGAGATCTGCTGTGCTATGTGGGTCACCTCCCTGGCTGGGGATCAAAGTTAGGCTGTCAGTGATAGTACTGAGACTTAACCCATAGGTCACCAGGGAGGTCCTTCTTTCCACTTGCGTTGCACAACAGTAAGGGAGAAAAGATGAAATTTCTTTGTTCCTCCTCTTTCTCTTCTTTTACTAGAGACTGGTGGGGACCTTTGAAAAAACTATTTGTTGATCCTGTTTTTTCTAAGATCATGACTAGCTGTTTTTTGTTTGTTTGTTTTTTGTTTTAAATACCAAGTATTTATTTACTATGGTAAACCAGTGCACTTTTCTCTCACACAAATTCCCTTGGATAAACACATATACCATAACTATATGGGTTGTTTTAGTGAAGGAGAATTGGATTACAACTTCTATTCAGTCAACAACTTATCTCAGGGGGGCTCATTTTCCCAAATAGTAGAAATACATCTTCACAGCTTTTTATAAAAAGAAAGGATGGGTTTGGCATGTCAAATAGTAACTCACGTGATGTGAGGTTTAATAATAGCCAGAAGATGAAGTAGCTAAAAGATCACTTGTACCGGGAAAATATGTGAGAGGAATGAGATGAAATATGCAGTATTTGAGCTTTATTTTACTTCTCTGAGGACTCTGTATGGTAATTAGAATATAAGTACCAAGTTAGAGAAGAAAGACCTAATTAGTAGATATAACCCTAAACATGTACATTATGGAGATATTTTTGACAATAAAATATATTCTGTGAGTAAAATTCAGTGATATATATTGGACTTCTTATATGTATTTTATATTCATAAAATAAATGTTATTAAAATGTGTTTTGATGTTAATATTATTTACAAGAACCAGTCATTATCCCACACAGGAGCTACCTATATTTATCCTGCACCAAATCTGTGTGCTTGTGCAAAGAATGACATGTAACATTTTCCAAGAGCAGAGTATTATAGATGAAACCCTCAGACTAACCAATAATGAAACAAAACTGAAGACTCACCTACCTCTTCTGTTTAAGTATAATCTGCTACTGGATTATGGTTGATAACTAGCAGCTATCAATCCCACAAAACGAATTAAGAAAATAGAAAAGACTGAAATGGAGTTTTGAATAAAATGAAAGACTCTAGAGGCAATAAAAAGAACTCTGGACCAATCTAGATTTTGTTTCCACTTCACCAACATATACTTTGAATCTAGAACTATAGTTATGAATCAGAGTTGATCAATGATATTTTCTTAAGGAGGCTTTAAAAATCCAAAATTGTAGGGTACTACTGCAGAGGGTGGGACAGAGTGAATACTGCAATGATTTTCAAAAGCTCCTCAAGGAGATACTGAGGCTCAGTCTATCTTGGGGAGTCTGGATTAAGAGCAAGTCATGTCCTTATGACATTACCAATCAATTCTACCACGTGCTTGTTCTGGTGCACAGCTGCACTGCTTAAGTCTAGATAGGTTTTGATTAGATGCAGATGCATTAAATTACCAGTTTGTATCATCAATTACAATATGAACCCCAAAAGTCACCTTCTTGCTTACATATGCTTTGAACACAGATTTCAAAGTGATGATTCCTGAAAAAAAGGGGAGGGAATATCTTCATTAGGATAGATATCCTCATTAGTCATTAGAACATGAAAAGAGAGGAAAAGCTTTCACCTAGGTATGCAGCCTAGAAAATCAGAAAACTCTAGAATAAGTCCAGTGTTATAGTCACACATCTAGCCTTTATCAAAGAGTCGGGGAACCACATAATAAGAAAAAATCTGATGACAGTGATAGAAAAGCTGCATGTCATCATTACATCATTTTCCCAAAGCATTTTTGAAAGCCACCTCCTATTTCATTTCCATGAAGGGAAGAATTACATCAAAGAGCTCTTGGGATGCTAGTGGGTACATGCAGCCTTTCATTTAGTCAAAATTAGTTTATTTTTCTGATCTAGGTAGAGGAAAAAACAACCACTAATATTGAAATATTACACACAAACTTTATGCCACAAGCAACTAAACTTGTTAACCCACATACACCACACCAGTCAAGCTAATATTTAATATTAGAATTGGGGAAAATTATGCTCAAAATGCTGAGAACCCAAATTTGTTCCAAGTTCAGGTTCTCGGTCATCTCCCCATAATCAATACTACATACCAAAATGAAACAAGGGAATCCAAGTTGAAAACTTCCCCAAAGAATTGCTTTCCCATTTCTCCTCATCTTACAGAGTTGAACCCTTTCCACATAGGTATTTCACCTTCTCACAGTCATACTCTAAGACATATTAACTCTACACTCCAAACTTGCAAGCCATATAAACATATAAATTATGTGCCTCACCCCCAGACCCCGCACCAAAGTGGGAAGCTATGAAATCTCTGTCAGATTGCACAGCTCCACTCCTGTCACACCACAGACCTCACCAATCGATCAAGCGAATTGAGTGCAAGCAAAAGTCCTCCAAGTCCAAGCAAATCAGGTAATCACATCTTGTCAATCAGAGTTGGTAGTCACAATGAAACCTGTTTGCCATTCATAGTTTATATATAATAGAACATTATTCTGGATTTTTTGGCCTAAAATTCCCTAAAAATATATAAATTTGTGAATCAGTTTACAGGTAAAAATTAGTCTATGATACTACTATAGAAGGGGCAGTTCAGTGGCAAATCTGGAAACTGTTTCCCATATCAATATTCCCAAAATTATGAAAAAGGGCCATTAGATTTCCTTTCTTTAGAGGACAGACAGCATTTGACTAATAAGTCCATATATGCAGAGACATAGAACGTCTGAGAGAAAGAAAACGAGGCTAGAAGCCCAAGACATGAAGCATTTATAAGGCTAGGCAATTTGTCAAAAATCACCACAAATGGGATTCCCAATATACTCTAGCAAAAATCTAAATAGTGTTCTATGCAAAAATAAATTGTTTTCTAACTGCCAAAGACACTTTACTTGAAGACTGATATCATAAAGCTGAAAGAATCCCAAAGCTTTTCAAAAACTGCTTCTGTTACAAGCCCCCAATTTTGAAATGCATTGCAAACTAAACTTTGTCTAGAAGGAGACTTTTACTCTGTGTGGATAAGAATTGAGTCTGTTAGTGAACGAAAGCTTGGACAAAGAAAGCTTAGTAAAGATCTTGCACAGATACTCCAGGGGCGGGGGAAGGGATGACAAATTTATTGTAAACTTGAGACACAAAGGAAAAAAAAAAACAGCCTTGGGGAACAGATATTCTAATTCTACAGCATTTATGATTCAATTAGAGAAACCAACCTCAAACTAGGGCGGATAGTGAAGGAAAACCAGCTGGCAGCATTCTGGGCTAGACAAAGGAGTATTTAGCTTGTTACTGGAACTTGTAATCTACCTTCAAATTTTTACCTACCTTTCATTTCTCTCCCTTACACAACACACACACACACACACACACAGACCCATGTCATGCATGCACTGATGTGCATAGCTCAGAAACAAAATATATTCAATTCTTGTGCTAAGTAACATTTCTCGTGGGGAGGTTATAGATCTAAAACTTTATTGCAGTATGTCCTGTGATCTATCTTTGTATAAACTTACATAGGTACATTTGTTCATTCACATCACCCAAATATATTTTCACTTATGATTAATTTTCTAAAAAGTCCTTGAATTTCCTCAGTGTTCAGCTATACAGGTGTCTTATTATGTTAATGAGGCGACTTCTGGGGAAGGCCTAAAGATGGGGGATGGATACCATGGAAGCAAATCTGAAAAGAAGGTTGGAACTTCTAGTTTCACTGCCTTATTCTGGGAGGGGAGAGGGGCTTGAGGTTGAATTCCTTTGCCAACAGTCAACAGTTTAACCATTTCTATGTTATGAAACCTAATAACAAAAGGAAGGGCTGAAGAGAGTTTTCTGAAGAGGGAGCATGTGGATATTTGGGGAGACTGGTACACCTGGAGAGTGCATGGAAGTTCTGTACATTTCCTGTTACCTTGTCCCATGCATTTCCTCCTGTTCATTAGTTATAACTTTTATAATAAATCCATGATCTGGTGACTAAAGTTCTGAGTTCTTTGTGCCATTCCAGCAAATAAACGGAACCTGAAGAGGAGGGGAGGGCATGGGCACTAATTTATAGCCAGTCAGTCAGAAGTATAGGTAACCATGTAGATTTTCATCTGATATATGGTGTGGAGAGTGGCCTTGGGAAACTGAGGCAATAACCTATGGAAGTTGTCACTATGTCTGAGTAGATGGTGGCAGAATTGATAGTGCAATTGGTAGTTGGTATGGGGAAATCTTCACATGCTGATTATAATTAATTGGGTGAGTCTGGAAACCCAAAACAGTATCCATTCAGTTAATCAAGATAACAAATATGAGTTCTAGCATTTATTAGGCAAATGTTAACTATTAATATTACATGAAAGAGTTAATTACTGTACATATATTAACCTAATTACAATCTAGTAATGACCCTATGAGGTAATATTAAAAGAGCCTAAGATTGGGAGTTACCCAAGAACACTCTTGAGGACAGTGTTTTCATTGAAATCTAGGGATAGTTGTCTGTGGACCCTGAGTTTTTATGGGGACCCTTGGTTTGTACTGGGTCAAACTACATTCTGATCGGTTATTGAAACACTCAAGGTGTACTGAAAGGATTAAAGACATGTCCCAAACCCAGCTGCCTCAGAAATGTACACAAAATAACCAACATGATACTAAACCAGGCACTTTTAGGTTCTGTTATCCTTGCTCAGAAACAAATATATATATATATATATATATATATATATATATATATATATAGGATTGATAGCTTATTTCTGCTTGAAAAATTAATGTAGTGTACACTGAAGCTTCCTGCACTAATAATTCTCTCAAGTATAACACTTGAACTTGAGCCTTTGTAAATTATGCTAACCTCAAGATTAGCCCCCTTAATTTACCAGCTAATCTGATCCAGGGGAGTTATAATTAATCAGGCTGATACTCACCTATCATATCAATTCAATTCACAGGTTCACACACAAAATATACTTTACTTGCCAAGAGATAATCCATGGTGCACTCAGCAGCCAGATATTAATCTTGTTAAAAGGGTGATTCTATCACATCCTGTTCTTGTTCCAAAGTGACCAGGGTTCATCGTGGCTGCTTGAAGAAGAGTCTCACAACTTAGCTACATTTCTAGTGTTGACTTAAATCTGAATACTCTTATCATTAATTCTTTGCATGAACCCAGTATTTTGGCATGACTCTCACTGGTCCACATTTTCTCTCTATGCCTTTCTTCGTTTTTATTTGTTTTCTAAAGATTTATTTATGCATAAAGAACAAGGGTATAGGCTGAAGATGCTGGGAGAAGATTCACTAGAGACACAGTGGGGAGCAGAACAGCAGATCCACAGAAACACACTACTGGGGAGAGCAGTGGAGGAGACAGGGGAGGTGTGCTGAGACATGGGGGTCTGCTCTCTGGCTGCAGTGCCTGCCAATCACTTCATAGTGCTGAGACTTAACCCCTTGTACCACCAGGGAGCCCCCCCTTTTATGCCTTTCAACTTTTCCTCCATTATCCCACATGAAACTGGCCTCAGGCTCTGACTCATCTCTGAATTCCACCAACACTGATAATAGCAGCCATTCTCTTTCTTTAATCTATTGGATTGACTCTGTAAGAAGAGTATGTTTTATCTCCATAACAAAATTATAAGCTCCTGGAGACAAAACTGCTTCAGATAATAAATGGATTTTAGGGTCCAGCGCAATGCTTCTTATAATGTCAACCCTGGATCAACCCAGCCGCTCATCAAGTGAGGATTATTAATCACTTACTATATTCCAAGTCCTACATTAGTGCTTCCAGATACAACAGTGAGCAAGAGAGACACGGTCACTGTTCTTTCAGAATTTATATTGAATAAAAATGAGATAATTGCTTATCAGCACTTTCAGTGAAATAGGGTTAAGTGGGAAGATGGGGGAAATTCATGTGCTACAAGGGTAAATATTAGGGCTGGAGATAAGGTGCAGGAAGGGTTCTTTATAGCAGGTGTCATTTACTCATTGAATAAATAATTGAATCAGCCAGAGAAGGGCAGGCAGGAAAGAGGCAGAGACCAACATTAAAGATGTGTAATTACAAGTTCCTTCTCTGCTAACATATTAATAAAGAGACAAATAAATGCAGAGACAGACACATTCAGACACTCCAGATTCTCTTCCTACACCCTTTCTTTGAGAAGAGTATGGTCTGACTCTTCACTCATAAATCTACAGCAAACTATTTTCGGCAGAGATCTACCACAAGAATTATATTACACACTTGAATTAGTGGGAATCTAAGCTCAATGATTCAATTACTTTCCTTACTCGATTAACAATTGTTATAAGATACACAGACCCTCCCCAAATATTTTATTTTATAACATCAATGCAAATATTCCCAATCCACATGTCAAGATGGACCACAGCACATAATATTTTTTTTTATATATTTATTCCTTTGAGAGAGTTAAAGGAAGTCCATTTTGAAGCTCAAATAAAGTTCGGTTTTAAATTCCAATTCTAGGTTAAGATTTACGCCAGCTCTTATTTAGCATAGGCACCCATCCGTGTCCATAGGCCTTTCGGGCTCTGAAATATGGAATAATTCTACATGTATTTACATTCTTCCAGGCTGCTTATTCAGCAAGCTTTCTAAGTAGATGCTGGTTTGTGCCAGGGCAATAAACGGAGCTAAAGGGGACTTCAGATTTGGGGCACAAGGTCAGAAATGGACACTCTCTCTCATCAACTGATGATTACAAAAATACAAACTGTGGAGACAATTACCTCCCCAGACATCTTCTAGACGCAGGTGAGGGCACATTGTGGACGTAAGGGAGAGAACTGCGCAGTTAAGTGACACAGAGCCAGACTTGAGCACACTCACACATTGGAAGAATAGCAAAGCAGGGGTAAGGAGGGCTCCCTAGTGGCACAGGGGTTAAAGACACAGCTCTGTCAAGCTATCACCAGCCACTACTGCAAGAGTTTGATCCCTGGCCAGGGAACTTCCCACATGGCGTAGAGGGTCTCTCCTGTCTCACCTGCTGCTCCCCCTCACCCCCTCAGCAGTGTAGTTCAGTGGATCTGTCTGTTCTGTTCCCTATTCTCTCTAGTGAATCCTCTCATCCACCCACCCTGCACCTCTGACCTGCACCCCAGTTCTTATATGCATAAATAACCAAATCTTTAAAAAATATCTTTTATTTGATTTTTATATATTTTTACATCGTTCTTCATTTTGGTACAATGTATACATATCATCTCAAGTAAGGTCTCCAAGAAATTCCTACCACCAGTTTGCCTGTGTACCATCACCACAATCCCTTGTGCTCTTCCCAGCTCTATTTCTTTTTTTTTTTTTTTTAAGATTTATTTATTTATGCATTAAAGACCTGGGGTAAGGGCCAGAGGTACAGGGGTGTGAAAGGATTCACCAGAGACAGAGTAGGGTGCAAAACAGGCAGATGTACTGAAATACATTGTTGAGGGGAACAACAGGCAAGACAGGAGAGGTCTGCCTTGCCATGTGGGTCAGCTCCCTGGCAGGGGATCAAACTAGTGCTGCAGTGACTGTTGAAAGCTTTATATGGCTGTGCTTTAATCTCTTGCATCACCAGCAAGGGCTCCCCACCCCTATTTGATACAATTTCCTCCTCCCCCAGAAAAATGTTCTCCTTTATAGTTTCCTATTGATGTTGTTTTTTACTTTGTTATAATTACTTCCCCCCCATCCCAAGATTCCAAACAACCCAGTCAAAAAGTGGGCAGAAGAGCTAAAAAGACACTTCTCCAACGAGGAAATGCAAATGGCCAACAGGCAAATGAAAGTATTCCCCTTTTGCTCCTTCCTTTAGCTTGACTGAGATTTTAGATTTTACCACAAAGGCCAGGCAAAAGAATATTTTACCTTGTGGGATTGAAATGATGGGTCATTATACAAAGATATTAAATTTCTAAAGTTGGTTTATACACTATCCCTTTAAGCTTGCCAAAGACTATCTAATTCTGGCATTATTTTAAAATTATATTATCAGTTTAACTTCCCAAATATGTTCCCTATGGAAATTTCCTGGCAGAAAGCATAAGGAACTTCCAAACCACCTTAGAATTTCTGCTGGATGGCCCAGGGCTGTTCTCTTTAGTCCTCACAGGATCCCTGTAAAGTAGGTTCTGTTTTCCTAGAAATGAGAATGTAAACTTGAAGGGACAAACTGAACACACAGCTAGAAACATGGTTGAAGAAATGTGAACTTGAGAACAATCACCTTTATGGTCTTTGATGGTTCTGTACTTACCTGCTCACTGCTCTCTGCTTAATCATTGGCATTTTTAAAATAATACTTACAGGCCCTCCCTGGTGGCGCAGCGGGTTAAAGCACAGCACTGAGAAGCTAAAGCCACTTCCACATGAGTTCGATTCCCACCTGCCCCGCAGGTGACCACATGGCGTGGCAGACCTCTCCTGACCCGCCCGCTTCTCCCCTCAGCAGTGTACTACGTCAATCTGCCTGTTCTGCTCCCCACTCTGTCTCTGGTGAAGCCTCTCGCCACCCCTGAGCCTCTGGCCTGTGCCTCAGTTCTGTATGCACAAATAAATAAATCTTAAAAAATAAACAAACACAAACAAAATTATAGTTTTGCAAATAGCCTTTCACAATTTGGATGAACACGATTCAACACCACAGGGCTCTTGGTTGTTAAGATGATGCTTGATGACTAAATCTACACTCCTGTGGATCAAACCTGCATCTGGCTTCTTTTACCAACCTATAACTATTCCGGAAAATGTGTTTTCTCTGCAAAGAAGTCAGCTGAACAAACCCTTACAAAATAAGTTGGCTGGGGGTATAGTGTTAACGTATGTGATGCATGTGCATGTTCACATGTGTACAGAAGACAGAAGTGCAGAGAGAGACAAAAAGAACTGGCTGTTTCTAGCCATGCATACACATGAACACACAGCAAACTGTGCACCCTATCCCAAAGGCCACAGACAGCAGAAAGTACCCACAACCAGCAGAGTGTTCTAGTCCGTCTTAATTCTCACACTCAGCAGTAAGACCAACCTCATCTTTAGCATTCCATTTGCAAAGGAGATATTACCATAAATCGGTGGCATTCTTGTTTCTCTCTTAGTCATCCTTGACTTGCTCACTATATTATTAGGTTAAGTATTTTTTCTTTCCCTTTAAGAAGGGGTTAGGGTGCGGCATTGTAAGAGAGCCACAGCTGCTTCAGTACAGGTTTGATGCCCAGCCCTGGAGGTGATCGACATGGCGCAGCAGACCCTCTCCTCTGTCGTCTGCTGCTCCCCTCAACAGTGTACTTAGTCAATCTGCCTGTTCTGCTCCCCGCTCTGTCTCTGGTGCTCTGGTGAATCCTGTCACTGTCCTTGCTCCTCAGCCTATAACCCAGTTCTGTATGCATGAACAGATTAATCTTACTGGTTACAGTAATGGAAGCAAATCTTTCCACTTCAAAGAAACGAAGAAGTTCACTTTGGTCTCCCCAAGCAGACTAGAGAGATTTTATCCCCCGACTACCCTTCCCCAAAGTGGGAGTGAATGCCTTCTTCTACTGAACAATTCCATCCATGAACTTGTGGCTTCCTTCTCAAAGGGTCAGAGAAACCCAAGGAGCCTACAGAAATGTAGATGTGAGAATAATCAAAAACCCCATCACAAATATTCAGAGGTCCATAGTGAACAATAACTGAGAATTCAATAATGGGGATAGAGGAAAAGAAGTTTTGGAAGGGGCAGTGATTTTAGGCTAAGTGTTGGTGTTCATATCTACATGGGGGAGCTGGTTGGGAGAGCAGAATCAAACAGCCTGAAAGAGTGGGAGTGAGGAAGGGCCACTCCAGCAGGAAGCAGTTACCCAGCAGCAAAGGCAAGCTCCCAGAGCCTCATTTAGGGACATTCCCGCAGAATGATAATGAGGTCAAATTAGCATAGAAGGTTCACTGAGAACTCAGGTGTTAGTATCTCACAAATCTTTGTTATAATCCCAGACCTTGCCCTTATGAACTATGTGAATTTGGGCAGAAGGTTGTATATCTCTGGTTCTCATTTTCTCATCAGAATAATGGAGGTAACTAATCATAGAGCAGTCGGGTTCAGGAAGGAAAACAATGCAAGGAATATGTTTATTCGGAACTGTATTCACCCAGCTCCTCTTTGGGCACCTGGGTGACTACAAAAAAAATGGACTCCACTGTAGACTGGCAAGTGGGAGACTGAGGGAAATAACTGGCTGTCAGTGGTGTGCCCATTCACAAAGTGGCCCCTAACCTGGAGAAAATGACTCAATCACGAAGCACTGATGTCAGTGGGAGGCAAAGCCAGAGGGGAGAGGACATCCAGGTTATAATTCTTCTCTGGTGCCCACAAATTATACTGTTCCGGGCAGGTCCCATAACCTTTCTGGACCTCATTTCCCTTTGTATAAAACAAATGAGTTAGGCTAGACTTATAGACTTCAAATTCTCAAGTTCTTTGTGGGCTTAATTTCCTCGATAGGGGAGGGGCCCTTTCTGACTTGGAAAGCATGAACTGTATTTCATAAATGTCCTGATAAGTGACCTTTATGATGGTCACTTATCAGTTCCAAAGATGGGACTTGATGGGGAGTCTTCTGAAGCCAGCCTGCAGAAATCTGTGGCTGGGGGGGGGGGGGGGGAGCACAAAGAGGAAAGGCCAAAGCTATTAAGAGAAATGATCAAAGCCTGACCATTTAGTGGGGGAAGCTGTTAGGCAAATTCACCCCTTTTCTCTGGAAGGTTTCCCCAGGCCTCACAGCCTGCAGGCCAGAACACAGAAAAGGGCTCAGCTGCTTTTCCCACAAAGACAAATGGATCTTGAATGATTCGCACTTATAGTATTAATTATGAAATTATCTATTTACTTTTTTGTCCTTTGCAAATCATTCTAAAAATAATATCATTTAAACACTGATTCACTTGCTGCGCTCAAGTGAACGCCCCAGGGAAATCCTAGCCACTGTAATATTTGAAAATGCCTCTCTAAATTAGCAAAGCTTGCACAGACTCTATTGGCAAATTCAATCATCCCTCTGCCACTGGGTATTGTTATTTGTGGCTCCCTTAAAGAACTGGAGTTCACCCGTTTTCAATTCCAGTCAGCCTAAAAATGATATGAATATGCTGTGAGTTTAGCAGCAGCAACTCCATTAATATTGATATACAATAAAGAACCGTCCAGCATAATAAAAACAAAAACTCCAAACAGTATCTGAAAGCCTCTTAAGAGCAGAATAAATGCTCCACAGGTCTTTTCTTTTCCTCTTATCATCAAGACTCTTAGGTGGTAGCATTTAAGCTATTGGTATTTATACTTCCTGCTTTCATTCAATACAAAAGGTTTGGGAGAGCAGCATTTTCTAGATATAATTAGCTCCATAATTCCAGGATTTCCCTAACTATTTTAAGTAAGTTAATTTGTTACTAAAGGAAGTTAGTAATTTTTTTATGAGCAGCACCATCAAATGCCATCTAATGTTGACTAATAAAACTGCAAAGTGATGATGCTTTAAATCTCTGAGTTGTACAAATAGAAAGCTAGAAATTATTAGGGCTCCCAGAGAAATTTATAGAGGCCACAATGAAGGAAAAAAAGAATTAATAGGAAACAGCATCTCATTTGAAAATGGAAAATCACTCAAGCTAGATTTTAAACCAATCAAGATTCCATCACTATAAATACAGACATTTCATCTCAAGTTTCTGTCTAGAGTTGTCAACTGGGTGCCATTTATCTATTTGAGTGCAATTCCCTGAGGGACTCACCCTCTTGATCTTTTTAGCTAAATTTAGAATATAGCCCTTTTTGTAACAAGGTGGTCCCCAAGAAAAGGAAAGGCTCCAGGTCCCCTGCCTCACCCAAGGGAAGTGTGGAGCTGAGCAGGGAGGAGGAGAGGCCTGAGTGGAGATAGAGGAAAGAAGAAAGCAGGAGGGAGAGCCAGAGGAGACCGGGAGAGGGGGAGTGTGTCTGTGCATGGAGCAGAGACACATGTCAGACACACATGTGAAAATGCTGCATTTGCTTCTTGGTCCAGGACTGACTGAAACAGATGTGGGTGAGAGACCCATGGAGAGGTTAACAGTGGCAGCGTTTATCTTGATTTTGTTTTTGCTCTTTTTCTTCCAGACTTGTCTAGCTGTTTCTGACCCTTATCTATGGGTTCTCACCAGAAAGTGCTTTCGACTTATGGCAAGTTTTCTGGCCTCCGTGGCCCTGCTATGGACCAGCCCTATTTGGTTGGACATTTACTCACAAAGGGATGGGTAATTTTGGGTGCTTGATTTGGAAATTTTATCCCCCCCCTTCCTCTATATTGTACACTAATTGTATTAAAGTTCCTTCCAATTAAAAGTAATGTATCAGAGTATGATTTGTCTTGATGAGGTAGATGGCACATTTAGAATGGACAGATTTGGGGGTTCTGGGGTGCCCTTTACCCTGTCCTATAACAGTTTCATATTTATAAAATATTTTAATATTGGTCCTTTTGATGTGGCAATGAAGTGTATGTTTCTGTCCTACCAGATAAGGTTTCCAATTTCCTTTCTTACCCTTTAGGTGTAACCAGCATTGCTTCTTATTCCCAAGGAAAAGAACATCATGGGAAAGATAACATTCTGAGCTGGGACCACCAGGTGATGGCAAAAGCAAGCTGGCCTCAATCAAAGCCTGCAGGATCTCATGTGCAAGGAGGGATGTGCTGACCCTTCTTCAAGGCCCCCGCTCTCTCCTTAGTATTTCTAGATAAACAGCCCTGCATTCTGCCAGAAAGGACAGGGGCCTTCAGACATGAGTCTGCTGCCCCCCTCGATTTGTCAACAAATTAAACTACTTTTCTTCTCCTCAAACTCTGCTTCCTTTTATTGACCAATCGAAACCAACTGCACTGATGTCACTTTCTAAACACACATTTCTCACTCTCAGAACTACATCCCTATTCTGGTTTTACCAACTGGCTTTAACTTTTCCCTCAACATGACTATGCCTTTCTTCTCTCTGAGACCCTACCATGTTTTTCTTACAGTATTGACTCTAGAGAAGTTGTAATATATATATCCTTCCTCTGTCCTTTACAAGAAATTTTTTTTAAAACTTCTTACTAATTTCACTAGTCTGGGATGTCTTCCTAAGGACCTGGGAAACATCTTTTTGAAATGTAATCATCAGAGAAGATAGTATCCCAGCTCCAATGGCTTAGAAGTAGGAGCAACCAACCATCCATCAGGTTTTACTATTAATAATACCATTAATCACAGAATATCATATATTAATAGTGTCCTGAGGGACACTCTTAGTGTTCACTGAGGGGAGGAATAAAATCACTAGATTAAGTGATTTCTCAATGTGGGATTCCATTTCTCTTGAGCACTGAATAAACATCTGATTATGATGACTTCAGGTATGCAATTCTGAAATGTAGAGCTCCAGACTCTGTCTAATGGAGACACATGTCAGTTCTGTTTATTTTGTGGGACAAACAGGAAGAAGACTAAATGACATGACTGATAAGTTTTAGTATGCAAATGTACATGGCTGTGTTTCTGGGAAAGGCCCAAACTGGCACATCATTAGCTGTCATTCTATTCTAAGTAAATAGAATCCAAATATTCATTTGAAAGGATGAGTTCTCTATTACTTTCCCATTTACTAGGTGACCAGTCAAAGGTAAAAATTAAAAACAGTGTAGGTAACACTTACTATCATGTCACTCCATCTCTCAGGCCCAAGTCTTCAGCTCAAAAGATAGTTCAATTCAAGAGCTTACTACCCAAGTGAATCAGTATGAAAACATTGTGCTAAACTGTCAGTAGAACTAAAGTGACTTCTTACATCCTTTTGTTGTGCTTGTAAATGGATTCATTTGGAAGTAGAAAAGGGTAGTTAGAATGAAGGGCTATAAAGCCAACTGCTTTCTAGGTTATGGGAAGTATGAATCTAACACAATCATACATAGAGCCAAATGCCAAGGTTTTCAGTGAGACAGTCAATAGTTACTTGCAACATTACTTTTTGATCATCAGAACATCCTTGAATTCCTAAGAAAAATTATAATGAATTCATTAGTCATAGCAGATACCAATAAGACTTGACATTATCAGCTAAGTGAACAGTCATGAGTTTGTCCAGAATTCTAGCAATCTTAACTAATTAATGTTTTATATAGTGTTCCTGTCTTATTAGATTCACATTTACATGAGGAGCTAGAACCATGCGATATTAGGTTTGAATTAAAAACTAAATAGCATTCAGCTTGTCCCCTATTGTTACATGGCAACCCAATGTGAACTGGGTTGCCTCTCTGTAGGTCCTCACCGGCACGCTTAAGATTCAACTGTACTGCGGACACACACAGAAAGGTTCAATAATGGATTTATTTACAAGAGGAAAGGAAAAGGAACAACCCAAGGAAAGAGAAAGAGAGAGATACCAGTTAACTAGTTCTGCTGACTTGGAACTCCAATAACACAATGAAAGCTGATCAAGAGCCAAACTACCACCTGCTAACCACCAGGTCAGGAGACCTCCGGAGCCCACATGTCTAGTTTTATCCCAACCTGTCTGCTCAGCTCCACACTCAGGTCCCAGTGTGCTTCTTATTGGTACTGATAGGATATGTAGTTCCAGTATCTGGAGTGGGATTGGAGTCAATGAAAACTGTATCTGTTACACTAACACTCTCTTCTATGTGGGGGGACAGAGGTCCCTCATTGGAGCACTCCCAGTGAAAGGAATCACCCTCTCGGGAAGCTCAAAACACTATTACGTGATTCTCTGTGTCTGACAATTACTGGGTACTGGGAATCTCTCCTATAGTTGACATCAATCCAGTTCTGCCCTCACAAGCTTCATAGAACTTGGCTTATCGTTCCCTTCTATTGCGTTAAAAGAAAATTTCAGAACAAAGCAAACTCATGACTCTCCTACACATATAAAAATGTATGTATGTTCAAGAATTTATTTTGTTATATAGTATGAGGGTAACAAGATGTTATACTAGTTCAAAGTCTATATCAAAACACTACAGAATTATGTAAAGAATGTTGAGCTAAAATGCAAATAAAAACAAACTGATTCTTCTACTGGGAGAGGGAAGTCAATTGAAATTCCACTGAGCAAGACATAATTTGCATATCTATTAGCTACCTACAATTTACAGAGGTTCAAAATAGCTCAAAGACAATGAAGGGGCTAGAATCTAACAGCCTGAGGGATATGTTAGAAGTCATAAATAGTTTTCTATTGAAGAGCGATTTTTTTAATGGAAATAAAGACTTAAATCATGTATGTAATTCTAAATTGCCAACAAAGAAGTCCTGCAAACTGAAAGTTATTTCATGTATGCTTAGTACTTAGTTATGTACCTCTTAGTGTGAATACCCATTTATTTTACTGTGGAAATATTAATGTGCTTGATGACAAGTATTGCCCAAGTTACTTTGGGAGGTAAAACATAATATACACTATTTTCTGATACCAGTTTCTTAAAAGACAGGAATCTGAATTCTTGGACTCTAGCATTTTGGTATGTTTGAGTTGGCTCATGCTTTAACCCATTCGTGGACATTTCTTCCTAAGTTTGTGTTTGTGTGGCTCATGTTTGAATTTGACCAAGTTGGGAGTAATTGCAGCAGAAAATAGGCAAATTTACTAATCCAGGCTTCTGGTTGTGTATTTCTGAGAGCTAGTTTATAAACACTGATCAGCACACCACTGTCCCCAAAAGTTTCAGGTAAATTGTACTCTGCACTCAGCGACATGCATGAGATATGTGAAAATAAGTAAGACCTATTCCCAGTCCTTTGGAAATTTACAGGATATTGTAGAGCTTGTAGTCTTGTAAAAAATTTACATATTTAACAGAAGGCTGTCTCTGGGGTTATTTTTCCAAGGTGGCTGATTCACAACAGACTTGTGCCTACTGTCCATCATAATATATATTAATTCTAAATCAATTCAATCAAAAATATTCAGATACTTCAAAGTATTTAAATAGTAGATCACGTAGAAGAGTTAATTATAATGTGAAAACAGAGATTTTACTTAGTAATAACCGTGGTAAAGGCTAAAAGCTTTCTCTCAAATAATGATTTTTTGAGAAAAAAGATTACCACAATTTGTGAATTTTCTATTTACTTCGTGCTGTGAACATTAGCCTTGCCTGTAATGGGGACACTTTTTCATGTAACAAAACATATTTTCAAATACTGACTATATGCCAGGCATTTCTGGCTAGGCTAGGTATCAGAGTTTAAGAATAAATAAACTTTGCATTCTGTTTCTAAGAAATTTTTATTCCACTAGGAAAGAATAATATAAGCATATCGCCATAATAATACTCTATTATACCAGTTATAACAGAAGTTCTAGACTGAATACAGAGAGAAGCAATTAACTGTGAGGGTAAGGTAGGGAGATCCTTGCAAAACTGAAACCATGAGGAAAAGATACTTTATCAGCGAAGGGTGGAAGGACCTGCTAGTCAGATGAAGTAGGGTATACAAAAGTCGACATACTTCTGCATTGTAGAATATTTTTGGAAAGAATACAAGACAGGTTCAAGAAGGGGATAAAGTATTAAGTTTTCTCTGTGTCTTCAACAAAGACAACAAATGAAATCAGAGCTAGGTTAAGGTGTTCAAGGCTCATTATGCATATAAAGATTCTTAGAAACAGAACAGAATATGGACAAAAATGAGCTCTGCTAAATATCGATATAACATTTATAATTTATAAGCTTTTAAGATGACACGAAATTCCTTAAGAGCAGGAGACATTTTATTTTCAGGATTTAACTGAACAGTCTTACGAAAGAATAAATCATCATTAAACAACTGGTGAAGTGAAGAAGACACAAAGTAAAATAATTAAAGTGGTCATTTCACTCTGTATTTTGATTTGGCTGCAATAGAATGCTAGAATACTCTACGAAGTGTTGGAAATTATCTATCCTTTTGGTCTTTGCAGCTCAGATTGCTCTCCACAGGGAATACAGTACTCCCAACTCTGCCTTCTCATCTATGAAGTTCAGTCCCTGTTCTCCTTGCTCTTCCTGAGCACAGCACGGAGAGAAGACTCTTCTATTGAAATGTATTTCATTTATATTGCTATTCTGCCTGCTGGAATGTGGATCCTGATTACACTGTCAAAAATGGTACTCATCCAACACTCACTAGTCCCTTACCATGCTGTATTTACTCCAGTCTGACATTATAGTAGATTTGTTTATTTTTCATCTTGCCACATCAACATGTAACCCCTCATTGACTGATACTTTGGTTATTCTTTTATTACCAGTACCTAAATTAGCTCCTAGCACAGAAAAGATGCTTAGTAAACTTTTATAAAATAGATAAATGAAAGACTTACATTGCCCTCTTTGACATGTACCTTTTTTTAAAGATTTATTTGTTTATTCATATAGAACTGGGGTACAGGCCAGAGATGCGGAGGGTGCGAGGATTCACCAGAGACAGAGCGAGGAGCAGAGCAAGCAGATCAACGAAGTACACTGCTGAGCAGCTGGCTGGTCAGGAGAGGTCTGCCCCTCCATGTGGTCACCTCCTGAATGAACTCATGCAGAAGTGGCTTTAGCTTCTTAGTGCTGTGCTTTAACCGGCTGTGCCACCAGGGAGGGCCATTTGACATGTACTTTTTTTTTTTTTTAAAGATTTATTTATTTATTCATACAGAACTGGGGTACAGGCCAGAGATGCGGAGGGTGAGAGGATTCACCAGAGACAGAGTGGGGAGCAGAACAGGCAGATCAACGAAGTACACTGCTGAGGGGAGCAGCGGGCAGGTCAGGAGAGGTCTGCCATGCCATGTGGTCACCTCCGGGGCAGGCGGGGATCGAACTCATGAGGAAGTGCCTTTAGTTTCTCAGTGCAGTGCTTTAACCCGCTGCGCCACCAGGGAGGGCCTGACATGTACTTTTTTTTTTTTTTATTAAAAAGTTTATTTTTACATCATTTTGCACATTTTTTTTTTCATCTCAATTGTAATCCCCACGGGTTTCCCATCACCAACTGACATGTACTTTTATGGAAAGTTTCCTCGGATCTTTTTGGATACAACTACTACATATTGATATATTTGATTAAAATGCAAACAAAAAATAATTGTAAACATTCAAAGAATATAGAACAAGCATCAGAGGAAATGCTGTATCCAGAAATTTAACAGAACTCCAAGAGCCAGTAAAGGGTTAATTTTTAAAGCATGCTCTCATTTATCACCCAAAAGTGATTTAACCTTTATTTCTTAAAAAAAGAAAAAAAAAATCTTTAACCCTGGTGGTGTAGGGGTGAAAGTCTCAGCACTATCAAGCTATTACCAACTACTGGGGCATGAGGAGTTAAATCATGGGAGCTCACCTAAGTGGCACCAAAGACCTCTCCTTAGTTCTGGTTCTAGTTTAGAACCTACACTGAGTCCTAAATAAAAGACTGTGTTTCTCTGAATCCCTTGTACCTAAGTATATTGGTATGACTAGGTATTGACCAAATCAGATATAAGTCAAAAATCCCCTGGAAGTCCCCAAAAATTATGTGTTACAGAAGTAACTTCACATTACGATGACTGCATAGATGTTGGGCAGTTCAACCAGTTGGTGGCTGGTTAAAGGTCTCAGGCTGGCTTCTTCCACACTGTCACAGCTAAATTAGAGCAAAATAAAGCTATCAGTATGTAAAAGATACATTGCCTATTCAGGATACAACAGAAACAAGGGTCTAGTGAAAAGTGAGTTAAAAGAAGACAACAGGGCCTCCCTGGTGGTGCAGCAGGTTAAAGCACAGCACTAAGAAGCTAAAGTCACTTCAGCATGAGTTTGATCTCCGCCCCAGAGGTGATCCACATGGTGTGACAGATCTCTCCTGACCTGCCCTCTATTCCCCTCAGCAATGTACTTCATTAGTCAGCCTGTTCTGTACCCTGCTCTGTCTCTGGTGAATTCTCTCACCATCCCTGCACCTCTGGCCTGTACCCAAGTTCTGTATGCATAAATAAGTCTTAAAAAAATAAAAAATAAATAAAAAAGAAGCTTTCACTTTGAAGGGTTCAAGCACCTCTTGATAACAAAAGCAAGTACCTTAGGGTAAGACTCTGCTCTGGAATAGCAAGGATAACTGTGCTTAGCCAGTGGCTCTATCTTTCATACAGCCCATGCCCACAGCCATGAGGCCGAGGCTGGCAGGAGACTCCACAAGCTATTTAGGCTGAGGAGTTGGCCAGGAGGGTCAGTCATTGTAGCTCTGGTACACTCAGTAAAGTCAACCTCATGATTCCCTGTCTCCATGTTTCCTTTCTGCTTCCTAGAATGTAGACAAGATGGTTGAAATGCATCAGTTCCTCTGGATCATGCGATGACCTTGAAGCTGAGAGCCTTGTGCTAGGAGATTGGAGCAGAGACAGAAGAGATTCCCCGATGTTTTTATGGTGTTGCATCACTATTATAACATCTCTGTCCTATTTCCAGATGTTTCCATGGAACAGAATAATCTATGCATCAGATATGACAGTTATTTTTAGTTTGAGCTTTTTGTTATAGACATGAAGTTAAGTTCCTATTCCATGCAGTGTCTTAAAATATCTTTAGAATCATGTCTATTTGCCTGACAATACACTTAGCAGACTGGGTAGTAAATGTGGAACCCATGTTAAATACTATCGGTACTAAGTCTGAGCGATCTAAAGAAATACTGGTATAACATCACTCTTCTTAATGCAATTGTTGATACATTCACCACCTGTTCAGGTAAAGACATCTGGTAATTTTCACAAATTTGCCGAGTCCTGAATAAATATTAACTAAGCACAATCGCTCTGAGAAACAAACTAAATGCTAATCATTGCAGATTTAGGCACAAAGTACCCCAATTGGAAACATCTAATAGTTTGTAAAATTGTACAACTCAACGGGTCTAAGCTTAGTTAACACAAGGAATAGAAAATAACTATAAAAACATTAAAAAATTCTTTGAAGCAACAAGGTCACTAAATATGGGGGATTATGAATGAATTGCTATAGCTATTGCAGTTTGCACAAGGAATTAGATCAGGGCTTTGCTCCCAAAGAAAATATAACAATTATAGCCAACACTTTGAACAGCACCCACTAGGCATGACAATCTGTTCCACTTTACACATATTAAGCGTAAATTACATATAAACATCTACATGCAATAATATAACTGTTCTATCAGTGCTATGATGTGGATATAATTATTATTCTTGTTTCTTAAATAAGTAAACAGGTGCAGAGATACTAAAAAACTCGCTCATTCTCCCACGTCTGGTAAGCACTGGGAACAGGATCCAAATCCAAGCAGAGAAGCCCCAGAAGTCATCATGCTTGTTACTGCAGCAAAATAGCTGTGAAAACACAATAACTTGGGGAGTAATCACTGAGAATTTTCAATGAAATAGCTGAGTTGGAAATACTGCCAACGAAAGGAAATGCCAAGCCAAAGACTCAGGGATTTAAATCTAGAGGTAGAGACCAAACATCTTGAAACCGGATGTCAGCAATACTTGGAAGTGTTTTCCTCTCCTGCCCTTTGGATGCAAGCTGACTGTCTGACACTGCTTGAGAGTTAAAGTCAGTTTAGAACAATAATTCTCAACCCATTTCACAAAATACCAGTGGAGCAATACAGTGAGGAGCCTCTCAAGTAATTTCGTTCTAATTGTTACACTAGGAAAGTTTGGAAATAATGGTTTCACTCTTATGATAAGAGGACATTCAACCTTGTCTAGTTATAATATTCCTCATTCACTGGTACTATGATCTTTTTTGAGTAAAAGAACAGGAATAACATTTTTGGTTAATATGGTGGAATGGAAACGCCGACGTGCTGGGGATATGGTGTATGAGCATGCTTTGAGGACAAAGTTAGTGAAAACTAGTGTAGCAGAAAGAATACCAAGTTGGACCCAAGGGGCCAGGAATCTTGGCTCTGCTATTAAGAGGCTAAAGGATCACAAGAAAATTCCCTCAACTTCTGGTGATATTCCTTTCCTAATGAGCAAAACTTAGGGTCCCTGTGGTTTAGATCTGCTTCCTGTCATAAAATTATGGGGTCCAAATAGGTAATCGCCCCACTCTGAACACTGTGAGCCTAGGAGGGTCTTGCCACAAGTGAGAGGGAAGTTGAAGCATTAAATAAAGGAGTTTTTTTTTTTACTACAGACTTCTACATGGATAGAACATCTGACATATAACAGTTTTCTGCAATATGTTTTACATTTTTAATAATCCATACCATGAGCTTCATGGTTGATAATATATTATCAAACGAGGGGGGAAAAAGGTCAGAGAGAATTTAAGTATTACATATAACTAGAATCTGGTAATAATAATTATAATAATAATAATAATAATAATAATAATAATCCCAGCTAGTTGATATAAAGGAAATGTAAACCAGATCGCTCTTATTCCATGTTATGGCTGAATTTTGTGCTACTTCCATCTCCTTCTTCAAATGTATAAGTTGAGTTCTAACTCTTAGTCTGGTTGTATTTTATGATAGAAACTTTATGGAAGTAATTAAGCTTAAATGAGATCAGAAGAAACGACCCACGGGAAGCGTGTCTTCACAGGAAGAGACACTATAGAAAGATCTGTCTCCCTCATGCCCATGTCAGAATATAAACATGAAGTTGGACACCCCCAGCCAGGCTACTTTCCCCAGAACCCACCAAGCTGACACCCTAATCTCAGTCATGTATCTTTCACCCTGGTGAGATAATGAATGTCTGTTGTTTAAACCATCCAGTGTATAATATTTTGCTATGGAAGCCCAAGAAGACAAAATTACTCCAAAATGTTACTGTTTCTATTACAGACATGGCTGAGTTTGAACATACCTGGGAATATGAGTGCAGGGACTACTGAGGAGCTAGTGACCTGACATTTTATATGACAGGTTGTTCTCCAGGTTCCTAAGATTGTGTTGAGGCAGCCAGTGTGGCTCTACCTTGTGGCCTCATCACAGTCAACATGATTACATTAACATTAACAATGAAGTCAATTCTCTGCCGAGTGGCAAATGCTTCCACAGCCACCCTCCACCTTACTACAGTCTCTGCTGTCACTGTACTTCCTATGACTTCCTATTCTGTGTCCATTACAAATATCTCAACTTTTATGTGCGAGATTTAGAAATGCTTGAACAGGGCCTCCCTGGTGGTCAAGGGGTTAAGTCATTGCTGTCACCTCTAAGGCTTGAATTCAATCCTCAGCCATCGAGCTGACCCACATGGCACAGCAGACCTCTCCTTCCTCACCTGCTACTCCACTCAGCAGTGCATTTCAGTAGGTCTGCCTATTCTGCTCCCCATTCTGTCTCTGGTGAGTCTTCTTACCGCTTCACCTCTGCATCTCTGGCCTACACCCCAGTTTTCCTATGCCAAAATAAATAAATAAAATGCTTGACCAAATCTTCTTTGATTAAAATTCTTCATGTTCTCCCCATATCAGTAGTCTCTCTTTATCTACCAATGATAAAGGAGTTGAACTTGCTGCTGACAGTGACCAAGCTCATCAGTGGCAGTCATATCAGAGTCAGGCCCCCAATTACTGTATAGGGTACCCTGCTCTGTTCTAGCTAAACTTCTTTCTCTATGAAATTCATTCACTATTTCACTATTTTCTCATGTTTTGAATATATTTCCCAGAATGCTAATGCTTTTCAGGCCAGTGGGAATTATTTCTAGAGGTTGCAGTGGACTATCACTATATTCCCAGAGAAACTAAATTCCATTCTGGGGGCGAGGGTGGGACACCAGTTAGCTGAGTTTAACTGGGGTCCACAGAGCTTTTGGAGATACAATGGTTGTTGAACTTCAAGAATACTCATTACACTGATGAGGCCATTTAACTCAGAAACTGACATACAAAAACAGGCAGGAAACCCCTGCTGGGTCCAAGAAATAAATAAAAGATGCACCCCAGATCTTGATTGGCGAACTGCGAGGGGGGCCCATGGAGGTTACCCCATGGAGGGAAAATGCAAAGATAGTCTGGGAAAGGACTATGAGTAGGACTGGCACAAGAAAGACACAGAAGAATTAAGAATTGCTATGAGGGCAAAAAGCCTAAGGAAAACACTCATAAAAATAGGCACTCTTTGGCAAGCTTAAAAGCCCAGGAACTGAGAAAGAAATTTACAGAGCATTTAAGAAGACAGAGAGGAAAGAGGTCGGTGAGGTGAGAGCCTGGCCTTCTTTGTTTAATGCTGGTAATGAGATTAATCTGCTGCTGGGAACAAATAAAGCAAATAACGAAAAAAGAAGGGAAATTCCCCTTTTTAAGAGATACCGTTCCTTTGCTGCTGACACTTGACTAATGAAGCTGAACCCCTCCTCTAGGTCATTGAGGGTAGAGGGTGGGTGTGATACTTGCAGCCATCCTCAGCCCCCATAAAAATGTTCCCTTTTTTTTTTTTTTTTTTGCAAAATTAACCAGCCTAAAAGACCCAGACACCAGCCAAACAAAGATTACTCTTAGAGTCTCTGAGGAATCTCCCTCTGCAAATCAGTTCTTGGTTAGGTGTGCAAAGTACTGCCATCTAGATGTTTCCTTTTCTCTACTGGGTTCTTTTTTCCAGGAGAAAGACAAGGCTTCCATAACACCCAAGTTATTGATCAAAACAGGCAGTTCTTTTCCAAAACGAGACTAAGAAGTTGAAGCTGGAGGTAAGAGAGCAAGGATAGTTGGAAAGGAGACAGAATTGCGAGGAAAGATCCAAGGGGTTACCAGAAACTGGAACACACATAAAAGTCTTCTGTGAGTTTTCCTAGCTAGTAAACAAACAAATGCCTTGCCCACAGGCCTGTCAGTGTTCTGAGCCACTAAAGAATGGAGCTAAAGACACATCCTGGGGCAGAGTAACAAGACTTCAAGTTCTTCAGGAGTGGGGGAGTTCAGGATCCCCCCACAAGATGCCAAAGTCAATCTTTCTGAAAATACCGATCACAGGCAGTAACAGCCATCACAGAACAGCTGAGGAAATGCAGAATCACTTTTAGCTCTAAGGTAGGAAATCATTAGAAAGGGAGACAATCAATCAAGTGTGCTTTAGGTTCACTAATAATGGTATCTGGTTGCACCTAATCTGTAAATTATATAAGATCAAAATTTAAAAGTGGTCTGATCGGTAAGATGGAAAGAACATAAGGTTTAGAAAATACAATTTTTACACTGTATCAGCATACCAAATGATTCATTCCACCTTCTTTTGAAATATGCAGAAACTTGTGTGAAATGATAATAATATATAATGTTTGTTATCTTTCAGTGATTACCATATTGAAAATACTTTGTCTACATGGGTTACCTCATATGATATTTTATAACATTTATTATTGATAGTCTCACTTTTTTTTTTTAAAGATTTATTTATTTATTCATACAGAACTGGGGTACAGGCCAGAGATGCGGAAGGTGAGAGGATTCACCAGAGAGAGAGCGGGGAGCAGAACAGGCAGATGAACAAAGTACACTGCTGAGGGGAGCAGCCGGTGGGTCAGGAGAGGTCTGCCACACCATGTGGATCTCCTCCGGGGCAGGCAGGGATCGAACTCATGCGGAAGTGGCTTTAGCTTCTTAGTGCAGTGCTTTAACCCGCTGCGCCACCAGGGAGGGCCCGATAGTCTCACTTTTTTGGCAAAGAAACTAAGCCCTAGCAAGCGAGTAAGTAATTTAGCAACGAATAGTAAATATAGCTAGTAAGTAGCAAAACTGGACATAAAATGTAATTATCCAGATATTAATGAAGGAAACCTGGAGAACAGAATATGACATAAGGAAAATTTCATAGCCATAAGGAAAATTTCATAGCCACAAAGGCTCTGGGGTTAGTGCAGTTACTATCCTGTTTTGGGAATATGTGTGTGTATAGGTCAATGTCTATATTTTCCTATCTCTAAAATAAAAGCATCACTAGCTACTTTACAAATGTTGTAGACAAGCTGAATGGGAAAATACATTTACAATGCACTGAGTATGTATTTAAGGCAACAGTGATAATAGTCAGTCTTCATTATTTTGTCTATAATGTTAGTTAACTGAGTATCATTCAAAAGAGACAGGCATTCTTGTATTTAATTTTTTTTAAAAAAAAATTTCTGTGGAAGAACTGGTGTAGGTCAGAGGTACTGGGGGAAAAAGGATTCACCAGAGATAAAGTGGGGATCAGAACAAGTGGATCCACTGAAATACGCTGCTGAGGGGAGCAGCAGGTGAGTTCTGCACCACGTGCATTAGCTCTCTGACCAGGGACTGAACTCAGGGCACAGCATTGAAAACGAACCCCGAGGCCATCAGAGTGGCCCTGAAACATCTCTATTTTTATAGTTTCTGGCACAGAGTAGGTACTCAAATGTTAGTATATTTTCTCATCATCATAGTCATATGACTATCCATTAATGACATAATTAGCTAACAATGTAAATTAAGATGGCAATTTCAAAATATGGAAATTGAAAAAAAAATCTGACCCTACATGTACATTTTCTTATTTATTAATAAACTTGGAAGAGAGCATTTTAACTTTCCTTATAAAGCAATCAAATTTGTTTTAAAAATGAAGTTACAGGTAAAATCAAAAGTCAAAGATAAAAGTCTATAATATAGCAGTTAAGCATCAATACGAGCTGATGTGACTGATATGTCACTGTGAGATGAAATTCAAGATACATCTGAATGCTGATTGTTCCTTAACATCCTATACTCGTTTATATGACTAATGTTCTTTATTCTAGAAATGTTTTGCATTCCAATCTCCTTCTGCACTCTGACCTATAATTCTCAGCAATTTTGCAGAATTTTTTTTGCCTGTAAAAATTGGCATGTTTTCTTCCATAATATATTTCTATGACATGAATTTTAAAGAGAAACTGAAACCCAAAGAAAGTTAACTTCAGTGGGGCAAGGAAAAGTCTAAAGGAGGTTGTGGTCATAATGCTGGTGGGCATGGAGGAAAATAAAAATCCAAAAGTGGCCTAGAGAATCTTACAACAATTAAAATTCTAGACTCAATTATGAAAAAAGGTAAGACCTAACAAAATATCCCATCTGACGTGTGGGTCAACAAAGAGCTTTACCCTTGTGGTTTTGAATCATAAATCATGAGATTAGGAGTATCTACATTATTGGGTCCTCCCTGGTGGTGCAGCCAGTTAAAGCACAGCACTGTGAAGCTATCTGCAGCTACTGAAACACTAAGTTCCATCCCTGGCTAGGAAGCTGACCCACATGGCAAGGCAGATCTTTCCTATCCCACCCACTACTCCTGTCAGCAGTGTATTTCAGTCTGCCTGTTCTGCTCCCCACTGTCTCTAGTGAATCCTCTCAGTTTCCACACCTCTGGCCTGTACTCCAGTTCCTGAATGCATACAATAAATCTTTAAAAATATATATACACTATTATTCTGAGTATACTAATTATTCCAGGTGAGACTGTAATAGTTTGATATTTATAGAAAGGGTAGTTCTGGGTTCCCCACCCCACCCAAGGAAGGGTGGAGCTGAGAGGGAGGAGAAGCTAGATAAGACTGTTAGAAGGATGGAAGTAGATCAGGAAGACCTGGAGGAGGCCCATGGAGCAGAGAGACTTGTTGAGAAGTTAGGCTTGTGTCTCAGGCTTGGACTTATGCAGGGGTTTGGGGGGCATGGAAGGAGATATGTGAAACAGAGAAGTGGGGGGAGGGGGTGCAAGGACAGCCTTTATCTTGACTTGGGTTTTGATTCTGTTCTTTTCCTTCCAGACTACCTGGCAACTTCTGCCCCTTTCCTCTGGGCCCCTACCAGCAAACTTCTGGGCCTCAGTGGTCCAGCTTTGAGTCAACTCTATTTGGTTGGGCATTTAGCCACAAGGAGATGTTTAATTTGGGATGTTTAATTGAAAACCATTATTTTTAAAGATTTATTAATTTATGCATACAGACTG
>NW_004567116.1:13113611-13114952 GCF_000260355.1 Condylura cristata | reverse complement strand
CTTTAACCCGCTGCGCCACCAGGGAGGGCCCCCAAAACAATTTTAATTAAATTCTTTCTTCTCTCTTTATTATACCTTAATTGTATGAAAGTTATTTTCTGTTGAAGCACCTGTGTATGTTTTGTCTTGCTGCTGCAGACTGCAGAACCTGTTCACACTTAGAGCAGGCAGGCATGCCCCTCACCAGCCCTTAACAAATCACTGAACCTAGGGGAGTGCTCCTGGGTCTCACTGGCCACACACTTTCTTGGCTTATACCCTAACTTTTGTCCATAACTCACTCTGTTGTGTCTACTCTGGTTTCTAAGCCCTTCCTTTTCCAAGCTTACACTTTCTTCTTCTGCATTCTGCTGACTGGGGACACATTTCCTCTGAAATCTTTATGTCTTACCCTTCCACCTCATTTTTGATATTTACTTTAATGTCTTTTAAGAATGACCCTCTGACCACTCTAAAATACAGCCCATCCTTTCTGCCTATCTACCTCCTTATACACTCTTCCAGCTGTCTAGACCTGCCTTTTTATTCTGATAGCCCATATCTCTGTGTGGGTCTTAAAGTTTAAATGGAAATTAGATAAAATAAAATGAAATATAAAATCCAGTTCTTTAGTTATACTGAGCTTACTTCACAGGTTCAGAATCCTCAGAGACCTTTGGCTGTTGTATTGGACAGCCCAGCTCCAGGACATTTGTGTCAAGGAAGAATCCCCAGGCAACAGTGCTACTCTAGACACATGGACACTTGATATATCATTGCTCATTTCCTTTCATACCGCCCTCTACCAAATATACCTTCAGTCTTAAATGAAAAAAAGCCAGGCTACTGTCAGTATCTTAGATATTCATTGGCCCATAGCAGAAAGCCAATAAATATCTATTGATTGAACTCAAGCAGAACCATTCATTACTTTTTATAAAAACTGGAAAGAGGAAAACAGTTGATTCACTCCTCTCTTGTGGGATTTTCAACATGCAAATTACCCTCAACTCTGCCTTACTAAGACAACTTTCAATGTTGCTTATAATTATCCCAAATGCCTCTGAACAGTAAATCTTTTAAGACTATGGCTTCCCGTAATCACTTGTCTTCTGTGCTGAAGTGAGAATCATTGAAATGTGTCAAGATTTATGGCAAGAAAAGTCTGTCAACTCCTAAGCCTGCCAAAAATTGTTAACTATCATAAAAGTTTTAGGAGTTGAACATTTCATTTGAATAGTTTTTTTATACCCACTCTATGGTAGGCACATATACATTATTGGTAGATGAAGGCCATCAGTCAATCTATTTGATTTTATAGCTTAGGTACGCGTTTGCCTTATAAAAATCATTTTTTATTCA
>NW_004567116.1:13108599-13113419 GCF_000260355.1 Condylura cristata | reverse complement strand
CCTCTAGATCTGTCGCTATTGAATTCAGTTTTTTAACTTTTGAAGTACTGAGTTTACTTTTACCATATCATCTTACTATAATAATAGAATGGAGTTGAATGATTTATTAAATATATATATATATATACACACATATATTAACATTTAAAAATGCAAAATCTCTAGATACATTTAAAAATATTTTAAACAGAACTCACACATAATTAATTTGCAATCCAAAAGCAACCCATGTTAATATTTTGGCATATTTCTTAGTTTTTTTTTCCTACTCTATTTCCATCCTTATTTTTAAAATAAATCTTTAAGAACCTATGCATCTCACATTTGTTTTTAGCTTTCCCCATCTTAACATGACAGTAGCCTTTGGCATTTGTATCTAGCTGTTCTTACATTATCTTAATGTCTCTGCCCTGTAATAATCTATACTTTCCCAAGATACAAGTTTGAACATGAAGGGAATGTGAATAATATAAATTGATGAGTGAGTCTTAGATTGCCCATAATTTAGACCTCAATGCGACTGTTTTGCTCTGATTGCTATTAAAGTAGTAACCCATGTGAATGGCTTGATGACATGGTGGGGGTGGGGGGAGAAGGGGAGGAGAGCACAGGGCACAGGGCCAGATTTGCCTTCAGGTAGCATTTCCATCACGTTGTTTAGTTCACCTCTATGAATTTAGAGTTATGCTACCAGCCTCTGGATATACAAATAGCTAATGTTAAATAGAATTGTCTATTCATCAGTTAGGCTAAATAATAAACATTCTTAAGTCATTTGCTCCTCTAGGCTGTTATTATTTCTTTTACATAGTTGATAAAATAGCTACATAGTAAGATCAAGTAACTTACAAGCAATGGAACAATGACTAGAACTCAGACTTTCTAATTTGAATCCCCAGCATCTATGCCACCATATTTCATGAACCAGTTGAGGTGCCTGATCTTGGGTATATTTTAAATGCTTTGGGCTAGAGTTGATTTTTTTTTCTTTGTAAAATGAGTACAGAACAACTCAAAATTATCAGGCATATTGTGAAGAACTAGTAAGAGTTAACTCCTATATTATTCCATTATTAATAATCCGGACACCTCTCAAGGGAACAGGAAGAATTCCTTATGAATGTCAAGAATTCATTGTGTTCATAATCATTTTCCAATGGCATCAAAATATCTTTTTAAGCAGAAACTTAATGATTTCAACAGAATGTAAAACTTCCTCTACCTCAGCATATTTAGATTACTTCTGAATTCAGGCCCTCCTTGGTGGCACAACAGGTTAAAGCACAGCATTGTGAAGTTAACTGAGACTACTTCAGCATGAGTTAGGTACCCCGCCAGGGAGGTGACCCACATGACATGGCATACCTCTCCTGACATGCCCATTGCTGTCCTCAGCAGTGTACTTCATCTACCTGCCTGTTCTGCTCCTTGCTCTGTCTCTGGTGAATCCTCTCACTGCCCTTGCACCTCTGGCCTGTACCCCAATTCTGTATGCACAAATAAATATATCTTTAAAAAATATTTTAAAAATATTACTTCTGAATTCAGTTTTTACTTGAAAAAAAAAAGGATTTCAAAGAAATAAATCCCAACACTCAATAAATCTTTACCTATCACCTCCCATGTTAAAATCTCTGTGACTGAAATTTTCGGGAACCCATTGAAGATTAGAATGAGTCCATAGGGAAGATGCTAGGAAGTTGCAATAGGTTTCATGGGGGAGGGACCTCGTTAGTGGGGAAGATCAAGGTCTGTTTTTAGGAGATGATATTAGAGTTTCAATACAATGTAAATAGGGAAGAAAGAGCATAAGGAGCTTACAAGATGTTATCAAGCCAGAGGGAACGCTTTGAGCAAAAGTTGCAAGATGTTGAAGCAAGAGCCAAGTTCTGGAATAGAGAATAGTCATCCGGTCTGATTGGAACAAGGCACGTGTAGGACATGTTTAAAAATGTGGAAAAGAAAATAAATATAATAAAAGAAAAGTTTAGAATATAGATTGTTTCCATAACAGAGTGACATGATAACGAGTCCCTCCTTAATTATGTTGGCAAAGGGCAAATCATAATAGATTTCACTGAGTCTAGTGGGTACAAATTAAAGTGGCAAAACAGCATCACATCTTAGACCAGAAGAGAAGCAACAGATGCCTGTACTTGCTTGGATGTAACAGATAAATTATATAGAAAAGTCTTAAAGTAAAAATGCAGGAGAAAGGATTACAGCTCTTCAAAAAGTGTAAGGGCAAGAGAATATAAGGGCCTGTATGGTACAGGGATTCAGAGCAAGCATACAAAACATCAGACCAGTTGGATGTTTCATTTCAGCATCATACTATCTTCATTGTTGAATATGGATCACGCAGGGGAATTAGGCAGAATAGAAAGCCTAAACCTTCCCCTTAACAAAGGTCTGGATAACTGCTTCTGCAATTTCTTTTCAGATAGCCTTAAAAAGGGACCAACCAAAGTTAAGCTCAGTGTTTCTGTCCAGAGTGAAGTGTGTGAAAAATGCCTTTCTCATTTGCATTATTGGACAGCCATTAGAGCACACACTATTTTAAAATGCCTCCCAAGAGAACAGATGTGATACCAATAAGAAGTGTATCTGCAGGATGAAATATGCCAACCACAATTTTATCTGCAGTGTCTTTTGGGAAATTAATTCTTTGCCCCCTTTCCAAGACCTTCCATTCATGTATCCCTTTGCAACCTTAATTATTTTTCAAATGACTGCATGTTTTCCATCCACTTAAGGAGTCTTCCCTTTCTAAAATTTATCCTACAATGTTTTGGCTTCTCTCTGATAATTAACTTTTAAAAAGATCTTCTCTTCTACTGTTTTCACTTATTTAGATTAAAATCATCACTTAAACACACCAGGACAGGCAGTTTGTAGAACCAAAAGGGGTTCTGAATGATACTTTTATATGTGCATATGCGATATGCAGAGATGATTTTGTAGATTAGAGATATATTTTATCCAATTTAGTTTTGCATTCCTTAAGAGATTCAAGTTCCAATATTTCCCACGAGGTAACTTTCAAAGTCCAATAGCTTTTTATTCTATAGAGGCTGTCAAATACTCAATCATATCTGCATTCATTAAAATCTTTATTATATAATGTTTATTAGGTTATATATAATTTTATTACCATTTATCATTATATCATTCAACATATGTGTTATAAATATCCTCTCAATAACTTGGGCTTAATTTAATAAACTTTAATCTATTTATATACCCCAAATCAAATTCTTTTATTATTTGCCTGATTTTTTTTCAACTTTTTCCAACTGACACTTTTGATGATTTGTGGTATTCACAATAAATGCAATTTATAAAGACAAGGCAACACAACCCAAATTTTATGGTATTTAAAACTCAGGTAAATCAGATTGTTAGTTCATTTTTTAAAGGTTTATTTTATTTATTTATGCATATAAGATCTGGAGTATAGACCAAAAGTATGGAGAGGTGAGAGGATTCACCAGAGACAATGTGGGGAACAGAACAGGTAGGCAGACTGAAATACACTGCTGAGGGGAGTAGTGGGCAAGACAGGAGATGTCTGCTGTGCCATGTGGGTTAGCCCCATGGCTGGGGATCAAATTAGTGTTTCAGTGGCTGCTAATAGCTTCATAGTGCTGAGACTTAAGCCCTTGCAACACCAGGGAGGCCCTTAGTTGATTTTTTTTTTTTTAATCTTTATGTTTTTCTTATTTTCCTTTATTTATTAAGACATCTCTAAAATTAAAATTATAAGTATCTACAGATGATTTGTTGTAAGGATTAGACAGAGTAACATGTGAAATGTTTAATCTGCAAAGAGTAACTACTCAATAAAAGAACTATCATTTTTATCCCACCTTCCTCACTCCCATTGACAGGTAGTCCAACCGATTTATTTCCTTTGTTACTGCTTCTCAATTTTAACGGTGCACCTTGCTTTGTTCATTGTCATACACTTTCATTTCTTACTTGAAGGTCCATCTGATGACACAGTATTTTGTGGTCCACCAATACTGTAACAGCAGATAAAAACAGCACAGGGCAGAAGTTAAGAACTCAAGTTCTCCCTTCAATTTTCCTCTCCTGGCTTATTTCTCCTTCTATACTCCTTAGTTTGGTTATGACCACTTTGGGAAATATTCCCAGAAACTATTCTACCCAAATGCAATTAGGAGAACTTAACAATACAGTTAGTTCTGTCCTGATATTTGAGTTGTATTTACCATACCATAATACAATTACCTCTCTGGGTCCTGTTCCCCTAAAGACTAGGAACTACTTCCTAAAGAGAACATGGTTTAGTGCACTTTGTCTCTTACTCATACAGGGATGATGTAACACAACATAGGCACTAAATGGATTAATAAATTATTCTTAATGGAAGTCATTAATAACGCAAAAAGATTCTAATATCCATTCATTTACTTTTACTGATTCTACTCCCCTAGCTTTGTAGAACTGAAGTATCCCCAAAGGCCATTTTATCTCCGTTCTGACATCAGGCAGAAACTCACCCAGACTGTCAGATGAATAGAAGTTGATTTCATCCTCTTAAAATAAAATGGAGTCAGTATGAAAATTTGTTGCATAAACTATTATTATTGACCAAAGCAATTATAATATATGAAAGACCCATGGAAATGAATCTCTAGTAAATCACTGATATAAAAAAAAAATTGAAATATCTAGTTGAAGCAACTTGACACTATTGCCTGAATCCAGTATTCTTAGAAAAACAACAGATTTGGACATTTAATTTTTATTTATTATTATTACTATTATTGTTTTTTTTTTTTTTTTAACAGCAG
>NW_004567116.1:13106716-13108453 GCF_000260355.1 Condylura cristata | reverse complement strand
TGAATCTGACTTCTTGGAGACTTGGAATTGACTCTGGTGCCAACATAAAACAAAAACAAAATTCTATAACAACATAAGGTATAGGAAGTTAGAAATTAAATGTTAAGTTAAAAATGATGTTTTTCAGCATAATACCTTCTCCTGTTTTTTGTTTCACTTTTTCTAAGAACTTGTAGCCTCTGAAGTAACAGATGGAAATATCTAGATGCATGATACCAGTGAGGTTAGAAAATTGGTAGGGGATGTATATGTTCTAAGTGGCTATATGAACATTATTCCATCTCTAACTGCTGGAGAACTATCTTGTACATAAACCCCCAACATACATCCTAATCCTTAAGGACTTCTTTTTTTTAGATTTACTTTCAAATCCCTGTAACTGATAATCTACTATAAACCTGCTAAAAGCACTATGCAGTATATTACCTGATTCTTTCATATAGTTCTTCCCAAAACTACAGGATCTGGAAATTATTAGCTCAATTTTTTAAAAAATACCTTGAGATGCAAAGAAGTTCAGTGACTTGCCAGAAATGATACAATTAGTAAGAGGAATATTGGCTTGGGTATTTAATCTCAAGAAATTTATTCAAAATCCAAGCCTCAGACTATGAGCCTATCTTGTCAGAAACAATTTTAAGACAAATCAATATTAGACCAATAAATTTGTTCTTGATTTATTCTTTCCTTCAGCTTGCTATACCAAAAAAAAAAAAAAAAAATTCTATGAGTCATTTTCTACAATGCCTCAACTCCACCACAGTAACACATTAAACGCCACTCACTTGTGGAAGCTGCTGCCTGCACAAGTGACATGGATTGTTGCCAGCAATATTTCTCTAGCATAGAGTTGGCTCCAAGCCCATATCTTTTCCTGTGCCCAATGGGATGAAAAGCCATTTACAATCTTTTATGTAACACTAATAATCCTGCTTATGCTCGAGAAAGGTTTAAGGCCAGTCACAAACCATTTCTCCGTATGCCTGGATGCTATACGCCTACGTTCTGTACAGAACACATATAGACATATAGTTGGGTCTGGTACAAGACATGAAACACTCTATGTGACCTGGGTCCTAGCTTGCTGTGTAATAAGCTCAATGGTCTCAGAAAAGTTTGTTTCAGTCTCTGTTTTCAAAGCTGGAATAGGAGTGACTATCCTACACACTAAACCGAAACACACACACACACACACACACACACACACTCCTCTCTCTCCCTCTACATTTTGCATTTGAATAGCTATTTAAATTCCCATTAGCTCTTCAGGTATTTATTTAGAACTAGGGAAAAAACAGTCCCCTGGTTTTATAGACTTTCATCCTAGGAATCTGGAGGATCTTACATCATTCATTAATTAAATCTCATACACCCCCCCTCGGGAAAGGTGAGACCTCAAAGGCTGTTTTTCTTTGTCATCAGCCATATGGTGCCATAACATGATATTAAGTTTTAGAACACCATGCACTGACAATCCAACTCACAGGAAGAGTGTCCTCATGCCAAAGAAGCCAGGCAGAGGGCATGCTGCACAGATGAACTGAATGGGGAACTGGAGCAAAGAGGCATGCCATTTTTTTTTTTTAAAGATTTATTTATTTGTACATACAGAACCGGGGTACAGGCTAGAGGCTCAGGGGCGGTGAGAGGCTTCACCGGAGACAGAGTGGGGAGCAGAACAGGCAGATCGACGAAGCACACTGCTGAGGGGAGCAGCGGGTGGGTCAGGAGAGGTCT
>NW_004567116.1:13086263-13106616 GCF_000260355.1 Condylura cristata | reverse complement strand
CCATGTGGTCACCTCCGGGGCAGGCAGGAATCGAACTCATGGGGAAGTGGCTTTAGCTTCTCAGTGCAGTGCTTTAACCCGCTGCGCCACCAGGGAGGGCCCGAGGCATGCCATTTTTATCCATAAGGATTTCTGGCAGATGAAGTTAGATTTACAATTGAGTATAATTTAAATAAATGGTAAATCAATCATTTATTCTCCTCCCAAGGGTTTAGTAGGCCCTGTATAACACATCCTATATTTATCTCTTTCAATCTATGTAAGCAGGTGATGCTCTCTTGAAGAGTATGATTATGCTGATGAGTTTTGGTGAGCTTACATCTTGCTCTATGCTCTTTCCCTACAATCCCAGCTGCTCAACATAGAGTGAGTTCAATGGTTTACCACTGACACCACTGCCCACCCCCCCCAATGTTTACATACATATCAAAAAATCATTAAACTTAAGTGTGCACTTATTTGTTTTCTGGAAGGAGAAGAGGAAGTAGGTGGAGAGAAATATAAAATCTTAACATGATAGAAGATGTGTAAATTCTCATTTGAATGCAGGATCATTCTTCTGAATTCTCAAGTCAATTATTCCTTTGGAAGAGCAGGAATTACATAAATGGTAGAAATAAAGGGTACTAAAGAGAAGGAAATAATGCAACAATCATAGGAAGAGGAAAAAGAAGAGAAAATATTCTACACTTCTAAGTATGGTTATCTGAAAAGTAAGAAACCTGAAACAGAATATGATTTTTCACTTTTTTTTTCTCATAGATATACCACCATAGGAAAAAGCAGGTTTGACTTGCTGCTTGCAAAGTAAAGAGCATATTACCTCATATAATGCAAATAGGAATCTGCATGATGGATTTATGATTGCTATTTAGCCTAAGAGAAAAGTGAGACTGAGAAAGTAATAGGTAGTAAGATGAGGGAAGATTCAAATCCAGGCCTTTCTGCCTCCAGAGTCCTCATACTCCACCCAATAGTCTTCTTTCCATTCATGATTATGTTTCCTTACACATTCATCCTTTTCTCACCTTCACCAATCATCACTTCTAAATAAAGTCTGATCAGACACTCACCTAGTAAATCAGAAACCAATATCCAACATTCACTGAGCAACTTCCTAGTGTTCCATATTCCAGTAGGACAAAATCTAGCTGAATTTTCATTATCTGTGTTCGTGTTTGTGCAGCTTGCAGAAAAAATTGGCAAAGCATAACGGGATATAGTTTGGACTTCATTCCAAGGAAACTACAATGCACATTGTGACTTGCAGTCTTTTTATGAGAATCTTACTTCAAAGTGAAACAAATCCCTCTCTGGGGAGGGGAGTAAACAGGTAATAAACTCTCCCTCTATTCAGTGCTGAAAGCAATGCTATACAAATAACCTCACATTCATCTGGCCTTCCGAAAGCAGAATAAATGCTACACAATGACTAGCAGAAATATTTTCCTGAAGTGCTTCACTATGAATTATAAGCAACTGCTAACAATGATCCTTTGCTTGTGTGGTGATGCTCACAAATAATCTTTTCAAATGTATTTTCGTTGTCTGCATTGGAGAAGTTTATACTTGTGAATCACAAGCTTTTCCTTCGGCCCAGTTTTTCCTTCTTCCATTCTGTAATATGATAATGTATTGGTAAGTCCCATTGTCACTGTTTCCTTTAGTATTTTGTACAGCAAAACTGATTTTAGCTACAGCCAACACACACACACACACACACACACACAATGATACCCCTTTTGCTAATGATACTAGGCCATCATGCCCCAGGAGGCTGCAAAAGCCAAAAAAGATGTGAGATATTTGGGTACACTGGATGTTTCAATTCTTTCATAAAACGGTGTCTTGGGAGCTCAGAATGTAATAATCTATTTACTTAAGAAATATTCAAAGAAAATTTAGTCTTCGTTTTTAATAACCTCTTTGGGGAATGATTGTCTTCTCATTTTCTTCCTTTCCAACAAAGTTTTTCGTCTATATCATTGCATTGTGCAATTTAAAACTCTACACCTTCAAGGAATACTTAAACGTCTACTTTCAATCTAGTCACTAATAATCCTATCCCAAATATTTGCCAGGATATAAAAGTAAAAGCACATAAGAATATGAAAGAAGTAAAAAAGAATACTGATATATTTCTTCTTCCAAGGTATTTTTCTTTTCTTTTTTAAAGATGTTTGTATGTATGTATAAAAGAGCTGGGGTTCAGGCCAGAGATGTGAGGGCTAAAAGGATTTACCAGAGACAGAGTGGGGAGCAGAACAAGTGGACTGACTAAAACACACTGCTCAGGGGAGCAGCAGGTGCGTCAGGAGAGGTCCATTGAGCCATGTGGTCAGCTCCCTGGCAAGGGATCAAATTCATTCTGCAGTGGCTGAGGACAACTTCACAGTGCTGCACTTTAACCCACTGCATCACCAGGGAGGGCCCCAGAGCTATTTTCCTTAAGAGCTTAGAAACAGTTTTTGAGGGACCTAGATCCTCACTGACTTTTTTTTAAGGTACCTACAGGGGGATACTGGTTGCACTACTTCTGTGGGCCTACTATTTCCCCAACAGTTTGGCACTAACACTTATGAATTACACGGCTCCATGAAGATTGTGGACCAGATGTGAAGTTCAGAAACACACAGAATATGAAGACTATGGGGCCCACTGGTGATGACTTTCATTATTGTGATGCTTATCATTTCTTTCCCAGGATGACTGTCACTGAGTAATGCACTTCTTTATAAAAGCAAAGTGTAGTGGTTGTCTACCAATCACATCCTGCATGGTCAGCATTTGAAAATGAGTGAGATTCATAGTTAGAACTGAACTTGGGAACATTAAAGACCATTTTTAGGGCAGTGGAGAAAAATTAGTTTGCATGAGGGCTTGTTTTAAATTCATAGAGAACAGAACTTAAAATTATTATATTTTGTTAAAGAGTACCATTTTCAACTCATGAAAAACTGAGGTAACATAGCAATTAACAACTAATATTTTAGTCACTGGCTTCATTTTCTGAGACTTTACTTCAATACTGCTGCTGCAGCTTTGCAACTTGAAAATCACTTTCTTATCCTACTAATTTGGGGCATAAGGGTGTGTGTGTCTTTGTGTGAGTGTCTGTGTGTATCCCTCTACCCAGAAGGGACAGGAAGAAGACTGGCAGGAGATGAGGGAGATTAGATGGCCACTTGAGTACCCATGGCCAGGTACAGTTTCAGTCTCACTGATTTGATTGAAACACCAAGACTTGAGTTGATATGATCTCATTGGTGATGATATATGTTAAAAGGATTAGCATATAGGAAGAAAAATAAATTTTCTTAGAGGAAGGGACATATTAAGTTTAACAGACGTAAAAGTAATTTATGAGATCTGTTACACATACTTCCAGGTTGTTAAAATAGACCTTCTGGGGTATGGTGCAGTGAGAACAATTTGGAATTCTTTGGTAAGTAGGTGGTAGATGAGACAAAAGATGAATAAAATATAGATATTTAGAAAGAGGTGCTACTTTAAATTTTATCTGTTTAACTCCTAGTCGTCTGTAGCTAGTATAATGATAGACAAATATGTACATACTAATAAACCAACTGTCAGCTGGTACTGATGTACTGCACATTGTTCACAACATCTTATTTCGTATTTTTGCTTTCATGTTTGTTTCCTACCAAACTGTATGACAGGTAATGTTGGCACAGAGTTGAGATCAGATAAATATGTTTAAATAATAAATAAGGGAATGAGTGAGTAAACGAGAGAAATCAGAGTATAGGAATTGAGCCAGAAAATCAACTTATGTGAAATCATATCCTTGGGCTTACCATTAAACTTCTGATTTATGGTAATATAACCAGAAAAAGGGAATCAAAGACTATATGGCATTTTGCATATCAATTGTGGAATGATTTTTGTGATTATCAATAGCTAACAATGCAGGTATTTTTTATATGTGGACACATTTGTCTCTGTAAATAAACTCAGCAAATTATTAACATGTGGCAATTAATAGTAAATTTGTGGTACTCAAATTATATTATAATTCTATGGTTATTTAAAAGTTATTAAATAACCAAAGTGCTAAAGTAAGCACTTTTTTAAATAATATTATTTAATTATTCTAATAGTACTATGAGGAAACAATTATCATGGTTATTTAAGACACGTAGTTTAGAAGTAGCCACATGTACACCATGTTTTATAGAGGTTCAAAATAGAATATCTAATTTTTAATAAAGCATCCCAGGTCTTACACAATATGACTATGTGAGTTTATAATAACAGTATTCTCATATTTCCTAATTCCATGGTACATATTTTACATGATAGACATAGGTAATATATATTGTTTAAATATCTAAGGTTTTGTAGATTCTTTAATCAAAGTGCTAGTGATTAAAAATGGAAACTGATGATTCAACATTTTTATTTAATATAATACAAACAAAAATTTATAAGATCGCTTTTACTCAGTTTCAATTTTACCTATAAGACAGCACAAATGACATTTCCTGATACACATCATGACTTATTGAGGTACAAATTTCCTATTGCCAATAAATTAAAGTATATCAATTTAGAATAGTGTCTTGTAGGGACATGGAAATATAAACTACTGTTAGGAAAACTTGATGAGTATATGCAGTAATATATAGTATTCAAATATTATATAAGTGAAATTTCATTTTTATGATTGCTGTACATTTGTATTTCAGCTCTTTTGGAAACTGATTATTCGTCAATTGGGATTCTTTGGAATAGAACCAAGAATAAGGCAAGAAGGCACTCAAGCCCAAATATTATAGATCTGTGTTCATAAGCTGTTCATATCATCTGTGCTCTCATAGGGTAATTTTTAGGTCTTTTTCTATTAGAGATACAGTATTCACTTATTTCATCACATCTTGCCTGTACTTTTTCAGTAGTTTTCTGACTAGTATTTCTGTCTCCATTCTTTTCAACTTCTTTTTCTTACATGAGACAATATCACATCAACAGAAAGCTGTATCTTTCCACTATCTTGCCACTGCCCACTGGGCAAAGTCCATCTTTTACATGCTTTAAAGGACCATGAATGACTGTACCACTGCTTTTCTTTCTACAGTCTTCTATTCTACCATAAACCTGGAATTATTTCTTTAGCCTCTGGCCATACATAGGCTTTTAAATTTTCCCTTATTTAATGCCACGTCCTCTCCAAAATCATAACCATTACATATGTTGATATACTTGCTTGTAATGTTTGTTTTCTTTGCCTTGCTGACACCCAGTAACTTTCCAGATCTGTTAGTTAATGACCAATTAATAATGATCAGTATAAGATGTGAAGGGTCATCTTATATCCCAGTGAAAAGGCTTGGTCTGTAAATGTACTAACTGATACTCCTTGGTTAGAGCATCAATCACATTTGAATTAAATGGTGATATGTCTTCCATGATTACCTCTGTTAAACAATAAGCTTCAAGACCAGATTGCCTTGTTTGGGTTACTAATATACCTTAGAGAGCTCATCACATAGCATGCTCAATAATATTGATCGACCAGTGAAATGCAGATATTTACAAAAGACAAGATAGTGATAAAGAGAGCCAGACAGTTGATATTTTGAGAGGAAAGAGGCTAAAATCATCTATAAATGTGAGGGAATAAGCCAATTACTTTGTCGATGTTGTCTCAAGCATTCTTCAAAACAACATTCCAAGTATGCATTATCATTATTTCCAGTTGATAAATAACTAACCTAAGGGGTAGAGCTTTTGAACTCTTAAAATCAAGAAGAAGAGCCAGAACTGAAGGTTTTAATTACACGAGTTCACCTATCTAATTAAAAGAGACATTCATACAAAATCAGCCTTGGCACTGTTAACTGTTAATTTTTTTTTCTGGGCAATCATTCCTACTACTCTGTACATTAAAAGAGGCTTAATACATCACCAATCTTTAGCTATGAGATGCCAGTAGCACTCCTATTCCTACTTATGGCAACAAAATGTCTCCAGATTTTTCCAAATGTCCCCTGAAAGGCAAAATTGCTTACAATTGAAAACCACTGCACTAGAGAGTGAACTTTTCCTTTAAATATGTCTGAATAAAACTTGAGTATATTCCTAACGCTTTATCTTTATCTCCGAAGTTTATTCCAACTACAGCTTTTGTAAAAATAAGATTTCTTTTTTCATACAAAAATACAAAATACAAAATTTATACTATTTTTGGGGGCTATATTTCAGTTGAGTTGGTTATCCATACATTTAGAAACTGTCCAAATAGCTGATATTCGGGTAAGAGTTGACTAATTTCAAATAGAGCAGACAGATAATTTCTAGTCATGTAACATGGGGAAATTGATTTAACATATCGCAAAGTTCCTACCTCTCATTATTATGTCAGTTAAATAATAATAGTAATAATAAAAGCCTTGTAAAATACTTAGCCTAGTACCTAGATTACAACAAATGCACCATTGATGTTCATGATATTGTCATTATCAACATTTTTATTTGTATGCTTTTCAGAGTTAGTTTTTCTAGTTTATCTTAAAAATTTCAGAAGGCATCTTTTCTGATTATCTGAAAATATTTACGTAGAAGTCATATGTAAGTTTAAATATTGAAACAAAGCTGTCTTATCAGATAGAACTTAAATTCGATCAAAGTAGAAGTCAAGGAATAAGTTATTGAAAGAAAACACTTGATAGGGAAAGCCAAAATCCTTGTGTGTATGGATAATGCATAGTTACAAATAAGTTAAGACACAGAAAATGAATTTTTTTTTCACTCTAAGAAAAACCTTTCAAAAATAGAATAGTGTTTTATCTTTCCTTTCCTTACAAATCAGCTCTTCACTGATTAACTTTTAAGTGAAAGAGCTTTACAGACCTCAAGTACCAAAAACAAAAGAAATATCTGGATTGTCTTATAAGATCTCTTAGACAAATTTCCATACTCATAGCTAAACATATTAGAATGACCTTATTTTTAATATTTTACTTTTATTTTTTCCACAAAGTATAGATCTCTCCATTTGTATACGTTTTGCTGTCTGTATGGCTAATGATAGAAAACTATCTCCCTATTTGACCATAAGAACAATCATAAATACTGACACATATATATAGAACAAAAGTCCAACAAAGAAATAGTCTTTACTTCATTTTGGGAATCAGAACAGAATGAACACTCTGTTTTTCCCTTCATGACTCAGAATGAGCAAAGAAAGTTCTTTTCATTCTATGAAACAGTACTGACTCAAGGAAGTGAGTACCAAGATCCAAGCTTAGTTTTTAAATACTTTTGACCTCTATTTAGGAAAACAAAGCAGACAGCATGAAACAAGTGAATACAAGGAATTTTTAAATCCCAGGTCAATTATTTCAGATAAAAAAAGGAACTCTCTAAAGAGAACAGCAGTTTCTGGCTTAAGGAGCTATGGGCCCTGCCAAATTGTAATATAGCCCTAAATACTCCCCAGTAATTATTGTTTTCCTCAAATGACTGCATAGCTCTCATAGAAGGAGAAAACTTTAAATTCAATCTTTGTTCTCCCCAGAACTTGTAATACATCAAAAATGTTCACCAGTATCTCAATTCTTTCTTTCACAGCCATAAAGAAGATTATATTCCCTGGCAACTTCCCACCACAACCTTTATTGTTAGAAGGAGCCAGATGACTTTTGATAATTGAACTGTAAACAGAATCTAAGTATATTGCTTATGCGGGAGGCAGAGAGCAGCCCCCTGAGGCACCTCCAGTCTTTTCCCTTGTGATAGCATCTGGAATCCACATCTGCAAGCCATATGTTGAAAAGGTAGAGCCATAATGTGGATATAGATGGTTCCCTTAAAACCCTACCTGAGAGGGAGCTAAGCCAGAAAATGACACAGCTCTCTGGAGTCTTTCCATGCACAAACAATACAGGTATCTAAAGAGAGAGAGTAACTTTTGTTTCACTAAGGTGAAATCCGTTTACAACACCGACCATGAATTTGGGGTACACATTCACACCTGTTTATATGTCTGTTACCATCCATACCACATCCATCACCAAAGCACCCATAAGCCTCCACCACAGACCAGTGGCCAAGTCCTCTCTTTGTTCTCTACCCCTCATTCTGCCCCTTGGTAGCCTCAATTTCACAGTCATATTTTTAAGGGGTGTTTTGGCTCAGAAACTCGCACTATAAGCGGGTCTCAGCCGCTTCAGTGTGAATTCAATACCTGCTCTGAGGTGAAGGTGATCCACATGGTGTGGCAGACCTCTCCTGACCCACCCCCTGCACCTCTCAGCAGTGTGCCTTGTCAAGCTGCCTGTTCTGCTCCCCGCTCTGTCTCTGGTGAGTCCTCTCACCACCCTTGCAACTCTGGTCTGTACCTCAGTTCTGTGTGAATAAATAAATCTTAAAAAAAGAAAAGAAAAAAAAAGGATCAATCTCTGCATATTCAGCATATACAGACCACATGTCAACCCACTAAACAGCTCAAGAAGGGGGACTCTCTGGGGGCCTTGGGATTAAGCCCCAGCACTATCACTGCCATAGCTTGAATTCCATCCCCAGAATCCACATATCTCACAGCAGACCTCTCCAGTTTTGCCCACTGCGTCCCTCAGCAATCTATCTCCAGAGGTTTGCCTGTTCTACTCCCCACTCTGTCTCTGGTGAATCCTCTTACCCCCTTGTGCTTCTGGCCTACACCCCAATTTTTGTATGCATAAATAAATAAATCTTTTTAAAAATCTAGTGCAAAGAACAAACACAAGGAACAGATACCTAGCACTGCCTTCCTCAAGTAAGCACTGTCCTACCCACAATTTCCTGATATATTCCTAATTAGCTTTGCAGTTTCAATTTCACTTCCTGACTATGTCCCCAAACTTGCCCTTGCTTTATAATGGATACTGCTCTTTGGTTATTGTCATTTCTGTCTCAACCTGAGTCTCATACTGCATTGACTGTAGGGACGCCATGTATTAGCCCAGGCCCACACTATTCAGGCCACAGCAACAGCTAGGGAAACCAGCAATCAGACTAGAGATTCAGAATAATTTCCTTTTTATCTTCATGCCGATATGCATCAGCATATAAAAGGAGAGATTTAAGTGTCTTCTCCCTTTTGGCCAATCAACTCTCCAAAGCTATCATGGTATCCAGTCATTTGAAAAGGAATTTAAATTCACGTAAGTTAGAGAAACCTACATCCCTAACTCTTCTGGGGCCAGAGTTGCAAAGAGGAGCATCTAAGAAGTAAATGAGTTAATATGGAACATTTTTTAAGGCAATTTGAAGTCATTTTTCTCTCTGCTCTCATTCATGCACCTACTGACATGCTGTGCTCCATATGCTAAAGGGAGGTATTTATTGAAAGATGAGCTTTTCCATGCAGATAACTGACCTGTGTCCAATGGACAGAGGGTGGAGTGGAGATCAGACACTAGGAGAAGGAACAAGTAAAATACTATGGTCACATGGCCTCCTTACCTCTAGCAATCCCCACAAGCTCGAGGCTTTTGCTGAGCTAAAAGGATAATACCTTAATCACAGCAGTGTGTTAGTTACATCATATTAACCTATGTCTCTTTGCTTTTACTTTCCATTTTTATATCTACAATATGGCAAAAGCTGTTTCCTGGTTTCCACATGCAAATAAGCAAGTTCCCAATATTTCTCCCTTTATAAAGTCTTCTGAACCTCATCCTCAGCAAAACTCCCTTCAGATTTCTAAGTACGTTATTCCTACATCTAGCATATTTTTATAAGCTCACACTACCTTGCATTTGGTTATTATGTCAGTGTCTTCTAATGTCAGGGAGCTACTTTCATGCTCTGCATGTCCCTCCAAGTGTGAATGCCACAATTTTATAAACTAGTATTTATTAAATGTATACTAAGTCAAATCTACAATATGAAAGAAAAAAGAGGCAAAGATCTCCCATGGGTGCTTCCTGTTCCTATTTATGGTAGGGAAGTAACTGATCTGAGTCTATGTAAATGTACAATGTGCAGAGGGAAAGGAGAGAATGAAGAAAACACACATCTAAAATCCTTAAGCCAGATTCAAATACTTCTATTATCTAACACCTAGTAAAGGAACAAGGAGCAATTCAAACACCTATGCAATGTGTCAGTTCCCTAGATCTTGTTAAGATCAGGCTTATTGCTAATTCTGTTGTATATAAACCCCTATGTTGTGATTTATCATATAGAAACCCCAGCCAGTAGAAGCAGAGAGCTTTCTCAACACTTGATAATAAAACCAGAAAGTGAAGAAAGGTCTTTCATTATATGGCAAAAGAGGGGCATGAGGTTGAAGGTATTCACTTAACACATACATCCCAACAAATCTGTGAACAAATGAATTCCTTTTTGCTAAGCCTTAGTTGGCTTTTGGATACACCTGCTAAGTGGATGGCATCATGCCCATTGCTATAAGTATTGAAGACCAGCACCTTCTCATACTTCTTCCTTCTACATACCTCACTGTCTTCCATGTATTTGTTAGATACATGATATTCAACTTAACATAAAACAAAAAATAATATTATGCTTTAGATTATATTATCTCAGTTGATCCTGTTGATAGCTATGTGAACGCAATCATCCAATATTAGTCAAATGTCTATAGAATAAATAGCTGAAAATATATATGCCTGATAGTGTACAGACATTTCCCCAATAACCAGCACATTCTCCAATCTCAGAATTATCTCTGCATTATAAAAGGTACTTTAAAAATGATCTGTGTCATGTAGTTACCAAATAAGAGTGGACATTTAATGTGTCTTATAATCAGAATTGGGAAAAGCATGCATCTGACGAGTTTAATAGAAACAGACAAAAAAAATAAAAAAGGTGGGGTAGAGTAATATTAAGTTATTTGATCCTTCTATGACTCTAATAAAAACTCCATGGAGCCAAGAATTTCAAACACTGGATCTATCTGACTCTTGAAACTTTTGCCATTGCTAGTATCATAACCCAGTTTATTCTATCTAGAGACACTATACATGCATACTGTTAATTAAAGCTTTTAAAGCTGCCATTACTTACTGGATTTGTCAGCAGTTTTTCTAAACGTGTCTTCTAAAGAAAAGGGAGGGGAAAAAATCCAATGCTTGCTTACAAGCAATGGAGTTTACAATGAGCTAAAACCAACCTGGGCATTTCTAAACTATAGGCAGACTTTGTTGAGCATCCTTCCTCATTCACACAATTTGAACTTTTCATCAATATGTAAAGCAACATAAAGGAATAATAGAGAAACATTTACTTCAGTTTTATAGTGTTAGGATATAATACAGTAAATTATAAACCATCTTCAAAACCAAGTGCATTTTCAAAAGATTTAATCCAAATGTATAGCATATACAGAGATGTCTGTACATTAGGCAAATGAACAGATGTAACTAGAACTTCAGCCTGTATCAAAATGCTGGGATATTGTCATTTACCCACATAAATGTTTTCTTGCAATAAAATCTTGTGGTTATTGGAAAATGGAACTCATATTGGAAGTTAAGTCTAATAAGACTCATGTAAGTAGAATATTAGCATAGGAAGGAACTTGAAAGCCATCAGTAGACCTATTCTTCAGGTACATTTTATAGATTAGAAAAGAGAAGCGAAAGGGGCCACACCACTTACCGCTAGTTCCACTGTTGTCTGTCACTGACTAGCTGAGTAATTCTGGGCAAATTCCCCTCTCTCTGCTTCAGATTCTTGATCTGCAAAACGAGGTGATTGGACTAGATGATGTAGGAACTTGAATGTTTCATAATTCAGCAAGACTAGGAGTCACATCTTAGAACACCCCCACCCAATAGACAAGAAAAATGAAAGTTAAATGACAGTAGTTGCTAAGGGTATTCCAGGTACAGTTATGCCAGCTTGAGACATCAGAACTTCAGGGTTTCTAGTGTCCACAACACAGGCAAACCAAGAGAGGCTAGCTCTTGGTACAGCCTTTGCCTGAGAAATGTTGCAATTGTAAAGCAGCCCAGAGTGATGGTAAATCTTCACCTCCCCCCTCTGAAGCTCTGTCTGGGCTCTGCCTCAGAGATTTCTCCTCAAGTTTCACTTGGAGCCCTGAGAATTCAGCCCTTGACCTAACCCCAGTCAAAGATGAATTTCCTTCTGGAACACTCCCTGCTTGAACAAGTCATTCAAAACCAACCTTAAAAGGGACTCTTGGCTCCAAGAAGCTGCACATTTTAGCATCTTTTAATCAGCCGTCTGGCCTTGTCTGGTCTGTAGTGAAACCTTTTTATTTTATTACAATTGTATTATGTTAATAAGCAAAAAGAGTTGGTAAGCTTTGTAAAATAAAAAGTAAAGGCAAATTCAGCCTTTGAACGGAAGACCTGGTGTGATGACTGGCCATGCTTTAACGACCTTTATTTATTGATCTTCCATTCCTTATTCTTTCTCATAGGGTAGTACCTTGGGAATGACTTCTGTTTATTTCTTTAAATAAATGTCCATCTTCTCTTTTTTTGTATTACCATTGGTACAATTTTCTAATGTGTAATCAGAAAGGCAGGTGATGGTTTTATTGGTAAAAAGGATGTTTAAATATAACTGTTCAATAAGGCAGAACCAAGAGCTTATATATACAACAGTGGGCGCTGCCAATATTCCTATCAACTAAGTCAATCGTCAAATCAGAGTTTAACTGGTGGGGTTCACTTTAATGATATACCCAAAGTGAACCTGAATCATTGTGTCTTATGGGCAATCACTACTGAAGGAAAACCAGCCTCTATATTTGAATAACTGTAGACAAAAGGTGGTCACCAGGAGAATAATAATTCCATGAGTAATGTCTAATCAATGAATAGCAATTATGTTATTATTAGCATCACTATCATTATCATTTGTATTTGTGTAGTGCATCTGATGTGCTGGACAGTGTCCTACATCCTTTACATGATTACACAGTTTATTTTTATATGCAGTTATTTTTTTCAAAGATTTATTTATTGATGCTTACAGAACTGGGGTGCAGGCCAGACATGTGGTGGGTGAGAGGATTCACCAGAGACAGAGTGGGGAAAAGAACAGGCAGATTGACAAAGTACACTGCTGAGGGCTTGGCCAGAAGAGGTCTGCCACACCACCTGGGTTAGCTCCCTGGCAGGGATCTAAGTGGCACTGTAGTGGCATCAGAGAGCTTCATAATGTGGTGCTTTAACCCGTTGTGCCACCAGAGAGAGCCCATAAGCAATTTTTTTAAAATGGAAACTTATTTTTAAAAGATTTATTTACTTATGCATATACAAGCCAGAGGTACAGGGATGGTGAGAGGATTCACCAGAGACAGAGAGGGGAGCAGGACAGGCAGATCGACAAAGTACACTGCTGATGGGAGCAGCAGGCTAGTCAGGAGAAGTCTCCTGTGCCATGCAGATCAACTCCAGGACCAGGGATCAAACTTGCACTGAAGCAGCTGCAGCCTGCTTGCAGTGCTGTGTTCTAACCCGTTGTGCAACCACAGAGACCCTAACTACACAGTTTTAACTCCACAGAAGCATGCACTGCTAACTCTAAGCATGGCATATAGAGTTGGAAGGGAGCCTGACAGTGACTTCAAAGAAAGGCTAGCTGATTGAGAAAGGGTAATCACCAAGTTTTAACTGGTGTTATTAAGCAAAATTCAGGATGGTAGATACAGAAAAACAGAGAATGGCTCAACTCCAGCTACAGGACCAGGGAGCAGATAGCCTTGCCTGTAGAGACATGTGTATTGTCATAGGTGGTGAGCAACAGGGTTCTGTAACCGGCTTTTAGGGATACTATAGAAAGGACTTCTGGTGATGGATAAAATAGGTAGATTGCAGATATGCTTAATGACAGGGACACATTCTCAGAAATGTGTTGTTGGGGTATTTTTTTTTTTCCACTGTGCTAACATTGGCAGTGAATTTTGTTCTCTGAGGAACCATGATGAACAAAATAACATGAGATTAGATCAAGCACCAGGGGAAATGATGTTGTTAAGAGAGGCAGTACTATGGGATGCAGGATACCACTGCTAGAATAAAACACTTACATGTTCAGGTGCTGTGACATCACTAGGCCACAGGAATTTTGATAACACCATTGTATATACAGCCCATCACTGGACAGAATGTGAGTATTCAGCACATGGCTTTACTGGAGGAACTCTAATAATCCCTGGGCTTCTGGATACAAGTAATACTTGAACACTGAGAGTATAGCAGCATAAATAAATAACTACAAAGATGAACAATCTTAAAGAATTATATATGCCTTTCTTATAATTCTCATTCTGTTCTGTTTTGTGTGAAATCTGTGTGTGTCCTTCTATTCCCACTCTTATTAGATTATAAATTCAAGGAATCTTAATTCATCAGATACTAAGTATTAACCTTAGGAAAGACCCACTTTCTTCTCTTGTAAAAAAAATGGACTGTGTCAAACTGAGTTGTCATGAGGACTACATCAGATTGTAGTTCAGTGATTTTGCCCCAGCACCTGACACTGGCAGGTAATAAATAAATTGAGTTAGAGCTCTCAACTTATATTATTTACATTATTAGTACTGTGATTGTATTGCAAATTACAAAGTCAAAAAGTAATGTCCTAGGTCCAACAATTGTGTTTTAGAGTTTAATATGTACAAATTAATGGCCAAATTCTAAAATATTCATCAAAGCAGCAAAACTCTACTTGCCAACCTGCCAATCTAAATTATCCCAGGAGAGGGACACAAGGCTCAACCACCCAAGAGTTTACCAAAAAGTACTTAAATAACAGGTTTTTAGCAGGCTATCACTTTTTACTAAGTACAGAATATAAAGTGAAAAAAGAGAAAAAGTAAAATTATTTCACTCCTATAAAAATTATTATGCTTTGAAATTCACTGTATGAAGGACTCGTGTACACTACATTTCTCTCTATGAAGAAACTGCTAGATGTCTTTGCAATTAATTAATGTTGATGCCAACATTCCTGTGAAATTAATGTCTGATTCATTTGCATGTGACTTCCAAAATGGTAAGATCGCCCCTTTATTTCTTGTATGGTGATGTGAAAGCAGCAAGATGCACTTTTAAACTGTGTATGTCCCAGACTGGCTTGAAAATAGACAAATTTATGGACTATAATTCACTCAAATATCTTTTAAATCACTTTAGTCGAGGAGCTCATATTTATAAGGAGTATCTTGACCACATATAAGCCAAGGCACTTTAAGTATTGACTAAGAAAATGCTTCTCTCATCATGGAAATCTCAAGCACATTCTAGAATCTGAGAAGTGGTTAGAACCATCCTTCAAATAACAGATAAGTCAGATTATGATGAGAGGACTGAATCATTAAAAGGTATTTGACCTTGTTCAAAGCTACTTAATGACAAAAAGAATCCATGATTCATTCATTCAACTCATGTTTACTAGGAGTATTCCAAGTCCCTTCTGTCCAAGGCTTAATATATATACATGTATATATCCACATCCACATTATATATGGTTTATGTGTACTTATGTGTATATATAATGCTTATTATTTTAAAAATCCATTTTATTTTCATTGGGAAATCTTTCATTTTCTATGTTCTTAATGCAGATACTCTGGTATAGGCTGCTGAGGTGAGTATAAATAGAGTTGTGATCTGTCGCAAACAGTTTAAAAGCTAACTAAAAATGCACCAAGGAAATAAACAACTATAGTTATCAATAAAATGTAGGTGTAGGGAAACAAAAATTGGCAGCCCTGAAATATATTTTTGGCAAAACCTTAAAATCATGGGAGGGGACTTGAAGTCTGGGTGGAAGTTGCCTTTGAAAGAAATATTTACATGTAAACCTCTGTAAGCTTATATACCTGGACAAGGAATCTCCTTATCTCTTTTCAGTGAAAATAGAGCTTAATTTGCATTCATTTAACTTTTGTTCCTTCCCTGGTAACCTCCCTAACTAAACTTCCCTTTCTTCCCACCAAAGTCCTATCTTAGCTCAAATGCTTCCTGCAGGCATGGGGGTCACTACTCAGTCATGCAAGGCCCCTCCCATATATACAGAAGATATACTTTTTACTGGTAGCCTTTTTTATTTTTATCTTCACACAGAGTAAGTACACACACACACAGACACACACACACACAATGGGAGCTTCACATAGAGTAAGCATTGGGAAACTTAGAAAACTTTCAATACTGGTCTTTATGTTTCACTCGAAAAAATCTTTTAGTTTTTAAACATATTAATAATATGTTATTTACTATATTATTGATGATTAAGTATCATTTTTATCATCTAGATAAGAAAATATGAAGTCTATCTTATAGCTAGGTACAGTATTTTACCAAACAGACACGTATCATTGTGTCTGCTAGCACAGGTGTTACAGGCAGAGGTGTTACAGATATATGAGTCAACCAGAAAGAACTGACAGGCTACAACCTGCTATTTCTGATGCTTTATATGTTATCCCAAACATTTTGAGGAAAAATGATGAAATTAATAATAATTAAAAAAAAAAAACATAACTACAGTAGAGAAGTACTCATGTTCCATTCCCAAATACGTCCCTAATTAGCTGAACCATCTTGGATGAGGGTGTCAGTCTATCTAGCCTACTATTTTTCCACATGTAACCCAATGTATATATTTGTGATGCTGCAAAAGAGTCATTACTCCAGATGTTAAAATATTTTTAGATCTCAACCAGGAAAATTCAAAACAGAAAAGTTATACTAATTGATTGGACTATGAAATGGCAACATGGGGGGTGGTGTGTGGGTCTAAAATTTTTAGGTTTTGTATCTTGATGTCCCAGCATACCTCGCTATTCTCTCTCCCTCTCCTCCATCCCTCTAGACTTCCATTTTATATTTCACTTTCTATCTTACTTTCATAACTGAAAGCATAGGCTTGCCAGTCAAAACTTAATATGTGTTGCACTGTCCTGTTTTATTTAGTCCATTCCATCCTAGCCCACTCTGTCCCATCCCATCCCACCCAACCCAACCTCACCCCATCTTACCCTACCTCATCTATTCTGTAGAATACCATAAGATACTATCCTATCTTATTCCATTGTATTCTGTTTCAATAAAAAAAATGCAGATTTGGTGAGCTATTGATTTCATTAACCTCTCGAACTTCTGTAATACAATCATTATTAATATATTCAAAGGATAGATCATTTAGTAAAGCATGTGTTGTGTTATTCACTTAGAAAATGTGGGTAATATAATTATTTGACAGGCTTGTTTATACCCTTGAAATCCTATCAATTGCATTGTGCTTGGGATTTAGTGCTCAATATAGGTAACATTTTATAGGGATTATCTTACCTATTTTTAGTCTTGTAGTGCTATTGTAAATTCTACTTATGTATGTTGAGACTAACTTTATGTTAAAATTTTCATGGGCATGACAGATTCTTAAATTAGGGAATTCCTACTTTTTTCCTTAATTGCTAGGGAAAATGAAAGAAACACAATGATTAGAATTGGTCCATACCTTCCAAGACATCAAATATTTAATATTATTTTGTTTTGGTTTAGTCTGCAGACTTTTGACTTAGTACTTAATCTTCTTGGTGATTAAGGGACGTGGAAAACATTAACAATGACATTGTATTTAGATGTTTCATGAAGTGACATATATGACAGTTTCATTCTTCTAACTTAACTATGATAAAATTCATCTCATCTCCTATTAATACAAATATGAACAGAAGCATGTGGTTTCACTCAGCCCTAATGTGTATACCAGAGGGAATGATGTCCACTGAAAGAAAATTAAATATATCTTCTGATTTTTTTTTAAATAAATTGAGCTTGAACCTTTAAATCAATGTTTACATGAAGGGTTATAAGTAGAAGTATCATATATTATTTCTACCATTCTTAGAATATAAAAATCACATAATTCTTTACAGGGAAAATTCTCCCTAGGAAAAGTATCCTTATTTATTGAAATTTGGAAAAAAAAATAAAAATGAAAGGAATATATGTGATAGATACCTATAGCAAATTCTACATAGAGATGCTGTAATATCTACCTATAGACATACAGCTATCTTCCATAGTTTATCAATATCATCTAGCATTTATGCTAATTGGATGCACAATTTTAATAATTCTGCATGATTTGTCATGAACCTGAGCAAGTTCAAAGACAATGGCAAAGTAGAATAATTCCAATGAGGAGAGAACAGAATGATGACCAGGAAGAATTTGTCTTTTATTCACTCACGAAACTGAATTTTTGGTTAATCTATATTAATCTTGCAGGCTTTCAACCCTATATCCGCTCATAATGCCTTCCTTTTCACTCTCAATCTTTTTCTTAAAGGTGGACCTTTTTACAAGTTGCCATGTGTGTCATCCACATCAACATTAAAAACAAGTATCTTCAGTGCTCCCAGTGAGTGCTCTGCACTTCTTCCATTTGTTAATTAAATGGGACCTTATTATCTGCCCATAGCACTTAGCATTTTACTCACATATAATTCATTTGCAATGTCTTCTCTGCCCATCAGAAACTCTGAATCTTGCTTATAATATTTCCCAAAATACAGGACTTGTTTAAAAAAAAAATCATGACTTCAGACCAAAAAAAAGGGGAAGTGAAAAGGACTAAAATTGAGGAGATGGGACCACCCTGGTGGCGCAGAGGGTTAAAGCACAGCACTAAGAAGCTAAAGCCTCTTCAGCATGAGTTCCATGCCTGACCCACATGGTGCAGCAGACCTCTCCTGACCCTCCCGCTGCTCCCCTCAGCAGTGTACTTCGTTGATCTACCTTTTCTGCTCCCCACTCTGTCTCTGGTGAAGCCTCTCACTGCCCCTGCACCTCTGGTTTATACCCCAGTTCTGTATGCATAAATAACTAAATCTTTAAAAAGAATTGAGGAGATGCTACATGTCAGACTACTAATGGTATGGTGTTTCATCTTCAAAACAATCCTATGATACAGATAACATTAGAGCCATTTAAAGAACATGCAACTGAAAGATATAACAGCAAAGGTAACACAATTGGTGAGTTTTTAAAGTTGGACTCCAAGAGCACACTGACAGCCCTGGGGTACTAGGGAAAAGCAGACTTGCTCACTGATTGTTTTGTTTTGTTTTGTTTTCTTTCTTTCTTTCTGAGAACCCTTTGAAAGAATTCATATTCTGAGTTTCACAGTTATGAGGCCCCATGATTGTCTGTTTGCTTTAAACTATGTAGAATCTTCCTTGAATTCCAGTTGTGAAAATATTTGTAAGAGAGGAAGAATTAGCAGTTAGCATGTAGCTGCACTGACTGTACCATGGAAAAGGTGGGACCTGGAAAGCTTTCTCCCACTGGTAGAAAATGATTGCATGTGTCTTCTTTTAAAAAGTTTCACATATATAGCTTGAAATCTACATAAAAATTTAAAAAAAAGATAACCTCTCATATAAATTATGCAATGAACTTGATTTGTAGGTCATTATGAATTATAGTCAGCCTAAGTGGTAACTGAAAAAGTGCTGTGGCTGATTAGTTTTCTAGATTTGGCTCAATTTTGCATCTCTACCCACAATATTCTTCTGCCTTTTCATCCCTCTTTGCCTAAACCAGGCTTATTCTTCTAGGCCAAGTCCTAATATTATTTCTTACACAAAGCTTTTTCTCGACACACTTTCACACAGCTTTCCTTCCTTTGAAGTCCCCAGCACTTCAATCATAGCCCTAAAATAGTACTTGTCATGTGTATTATCTATTTTTACCCTATGGAACAGGTTTTTCTAACTCAATGATATTGACTTTCAGGGCTGTATAATCACTTTACTTAGAGGTGCCCTGTGTGTTGAAAGATGTTTACAGCATCCTTGTTCTCTACCCTCCGAATGCCAGTAACAGTAAAGAAGCAGAGACAATATGATATTGCCTTTCTTCCTGATAAGATATTCATCACCTCCTAATTTTGTGCAGAATGATTTGAAGTCATATTCTTGGAGGGAGAATATGTTCTGAGTGAACTCCAAGCACTGATGTTTTATGGACCTCCCCTACCTTCACGTCAAAGACAGTTAAGGCACTAAGGACTACAACTCCCAGCATGCCATGAATTTGCTGAGTCTTGACTTCCTGAAGGAGGTGTTGCTGGGAACCGAGGGTAGACTTAGGCAGCCATGCTTGGTATAAAACTGAATACTTAGGACTTGTGCTGTCTTAGCTTTTCCTGCTTTCAGGATACACTTGTAGCCCCATCTCACATAGTCTTACTGGTAGTCTTAAGTATGTGGGTGAGAATTCACACCCAGGTCACCCCCATTTCCCCTTGAGATTGTCCTGTAACAATATGACTTTAATTCTGAAACTTATGACCATTTATTTAGACTGAAAATCAGAAACACTGT
>NW_004567116.1:13079849-13085348 GCF_000260355.1 Condylura cristata | reverse complement strand
TTTCCCTCCAGCTCCTTCCCCCTCTCCTTTTCTACTTCTATATGACTAGCGCTATAGGACTAGTTTACCAATAAAAAGGCCAGGATCTAGCTTTTGAGCAGCATCCTGCATTATGTAGCCTGCTTCACGACTCCCATCTCTTTTTCAGTGTGGGGGTTGCACGACACAACAGTTACTTTGTTTTTTAATACCTCCTGCTCACAATAAATACACCTAGCAGGTTAATTCACCTGCATCAGACACCAACTTAAATAGCTTAACTAAGGCAGGATGATGTTGATGTAAGTGAGGACTCTATTATTTAGTTTACCATTGTAGGCATAGTGAACAAGATACATTTTAAATTCTACCATCTCTATTGAAAATAGTTAAAGTGATTAGGTTTTCCTGGGAGAAACCTTAGAAAAAGAAGTTTACTTATCTTTTTCAAAAGCAATTTCCAGTCAGATTTAAGAGCACCTCACATGAATTTACTCTTTGGTAAAAAGGACATATTTTGGGGTGACAGAGTTTTTCTTCCCTGTAGCCTACAGAGTAGAAGAAATTAAATTCCAGGACAATTAACAATTGTGTTATGTCATTTCATTTAACCAGTCAGTAGTTGAAGTCAAATGTGCCCTATGATTATGTTCTGAGACAGACAACATACACCTTGTGTACACTGCAGCTTCTTTTGCATCTATTCTCCCAACAAATATAAGCCACATTCAGATTCAAACCTATAGCCAGGGATATTTCCAGCCCTCCTCACTCCCTGGACTGCCCTCGGTCCCCTTTTCCCAAAGTCATGCAAAAACTGAAATGCAAAGGAACATGCATCCGGAGAACAGTTCATTCAGAGGTTGAGGGACCTGCTTACCTGAGATAAGAAACAAACCAGGAAACAGCACTTTTACTTGTTCACGTTACACCAGTGGTCTCCTTTGGACTCCTGGACTCCAATAAGTCATCTTACTTTAAAAGTGCTTACATATGCTTTATGCAGATTTGGGACATTAGGATGTTGTGACAAACAAGTCATTTTTGCTATTCTCACTGCGGCATTTTGGGTATAACACAACAAAGCCTGCATATTCATTTAGGCTCCCACTTGTAGATGCAAACTGGAGACATGTTTGGCATCTGAATCCTGCTTCTAACCAGCTATATGGACAGTCTCTCTGAGCATTAATGATTCATTTATACTTACATTCTATGCATCATCTCCTTTATCTATCTATCTATCTATCTATCTATCTATCTATCTATCTATCTATCTATCTATCTATCTATCTTCTGTCTATCATCATCATCTCCTGGAAGCAGAAGACTCAAATGAAATGCTACTGGTGAAAGAATGTATAAATCATAACACATTATCCCATTATTTGTTTTTTTTTTTTTTTGCTAGTGTTCTTGTCAACCTGCTCAAGCAATTTTGTCAGATACACACACAGAGCATACTAAGGAAGAGATAGCTATCAAGACAAATGGTTCTTACTACTTTAGAGTTCCAAGTCAGCACAGACACCATTTTATCCTGATAAGGGTGTGAAAAGGTCAAGTATTGATTTAGGTTTCTAAGAGAAGACAAAAAATAAAAGGCCTTTTCTGAAAATATTTACTACATTTTGCGTTCATTCAGGACTTCTGTGCAGAAGGGAGATAGTTTGAAATTCACAAGATGGCAAAGATAAAATGGTTCCGCTTATAAATATGGCCTAAGATCGATTTTACTTGTCCTTATGACCTTTAATACACAAAATAGAAAGCTCCTACATTGCAGTAGAGAATATACAGGCAATGAACTGGAAGTGATCGAAAGCTTTATGCAATCCATATAGTAAAATATAAAGAACATTTTATAAGATGCTTTAGCAAGACACTTCCTTATAAACATATCACTAAACAAAACATCAATATTTTCTTTTTGATAAATATAAGATTTTAGACTCATTATTCCAGACTGTAAGTTTCTCTCTGCTACTAAATGAAGTGTTTACACAGGCACATTAATGGCGTCTGAGTGAAATTTTAGATAAGGCTGTAGCATTGGAAAAGAAAGTATTTAGGATCAGAAGAAGTTTTCCTTAATCTTGCAAGGTATAAATTGTCAATAAATTTAAAGATTACAGGATTTTCTTGGTGGCACGGCAGTGTACTTCGTCAATTTGACTGTTTTGCTTCCCACTCTGTCTCTGGTGAATCCTCTCACACCTTGCACTTTTGTTCTATTCCCCAGTTCTCTATGCATAAATAAATAAATCTTTACAAAAAAAAAAAAAAAAAGATTTAAGTGTGACAGAGTCTTGTTATCAAAACTATTTGAATATCTAGTAGTCAGGGTAACATTGTGATTAGTATCAAAACAATCCAGTTCATAGTAGAAAAATCCCAACTTTGGAATAATTGTGGCTTCAAAGATCACTGACAATAGAGTTACATCAGTTTCTTTAATCCCTCTGTTTTCATGAAATGTTCTTGCAATTGGAGATAATGTTAAAGTCATACAGGGTTTTGAGGATTGCTCAGAAGGATTTATGTAGAGAAGATTTTGGTAAGGGCTATGGTTCTATATTTCCTTCATTGCAGTATACATGATCCAAACCTAGGACTCTGTAAATCTATGTTGTTGTAAACCCTGATAGATACTCAGCAAAAAATGTGTCTGGCAAAGTGCAGATAATTTTATAGAATTGAATGTGTTGAGTCAATGAGTGAATGAACTAATAAAGACATCTATAAATGACTTCATTTAACTACAAATGAAATCTACTGAATCCTGACAAATCTTGAAGATGCAGTTCACCCTTATATCTTCTCTTGATGCACACTGAAAAGGGAAGTATTTGACAAGGGATAGAGAAGCTTTCTTGTTTTTATAGTCACATCTTGATTTAGTGAGCATACAGATACCAGGCTGAGAAGTGTGCTCCTAGGTACTCTGGCAGTAGGCAGGAAGTCATTTTCTTTACACTAGTACATTAGCTTTAGCTACAGTTATTCATTCACTTTTACAAGGAGGAATTCATTTATGTCTTCAGGAGACAGATGCATCAAGCCATCGAGTATTTCTGCCAATCACCTCCTGCCAAAGCCCTGATGTTTTATTTCATTAGTGCAGGCACTTTCCATTAATTTGGATACTGTTTAAGAGTGTTAGTTCCAAAGGACATTGCTTTTTGGCTCGCCTGTTTTGAAGGGCTATTTAATACATTACTGCAATGAGTTGACCCCTTGCCAAGAATAAAGCAATGGCCACCCAATTCTAATCAGTTTCTGACAATATGATTCCTATGCTTGGCCCAATGACATATTTATTATGTTTTACATGGATTTGCCAGAAATCACAAGTATTATACTGACTGAGTAGTAAAGACTAAATAATACACCATACAAGAGGTTCTGTTCAGGTATTACTCTGTTTGTGGCTCTTACTGCAGCGCTGACTCTTCAGAGCAATCTTCACTGCCCTAGGTTCTTTGCTCAGGATTAGTCTGGACATAGAGTTTTAGCCAAAGAAACAAGGGGAAGTGTGGTGGAGGTTTCTGGGAAGGGTTTCCTTATTTCTAAGAGATGTGGGAAACAAATAAACTCTTCTCCTAGCCAATGCCATGCTGACTTTTCTCCAGACATGGCTGTCGATCTCTGACCATAGATAGAGTTGGACTCAAGACAAAGAAGGCAACAGGAGAGCAGAAACATGAAGTGTTTCAGATATGTATTGTGAGTGCTGCTTTTGAACCAATGGGAAAAATAAAATCAAAAGCACAAACCTGAGAAAATTAACTCCTCTTTTTTAAAAAGAAATCTGTTCCTTCCAGAAACAAGGAAAATACATTTTCTACTTTTTAAAGTCAGTAGACTACCCCAGCTCCTGGGAGGATATACAATTCTGTAATGAAATTAGCTGGCAAAAATTCTGAAGTCACAAAGTCAGCTGCTATGTATAGTCAAACATTACAATGATGTGCCTCTCCTATGAATAGCTAAGTTGATCATGCTTCACAGCCTGCAGATGGATGTTTTACTCCCACACACAATTATAGTAGGGAAGATCTTTCATAGTGATACACTCAGCTTTCTGGTCCTCAAATTTGGTTTTGGACCTAATCTAAATGTTCAGAGACTTGTATCAACTTGCCTCACACATATCTAAGAAAAAAATTCACCCAAAAACATTTTGTGAATGTTTTTTTTTTCTGAAAAGGGGGGAAAAAAAACAAACAAACAAAAAACAACTTCCCAATTATTTCAAACCATGCTGATGCCTTAATAGACATTTAGGAAGTGTTAATTATTGAAAATATCTAACTATAAAACTGTGTGTATGTGTACTATGTGTGTGTGTGTGTGTGTGTATAATAAACTTGGTGTGAATTAACCATTTTTCTCCAAGTAAGGGTTAAGATTTCCAGAAACATTTTCTATGTTCTTATTGCATCATTTGTAGGTTTGGAGAGAAATCCACATATAGAGAAAATATTCACTCATAGTTTTTGACAGTTAGGTTACCAAGCACAGATGGAAAAGTAACAAAAATATCAGCAACTTTTCTTTCTACCAGGAGTGTTTAAACATCTTTTATGAAAGTTACAATTATATTTGACTCCCATATAAACCTGTTCTGAATAGGGAGAGTAAAAAACTCTGATTCCTCTTACACCCAAATGGATAAAGCAGAAACCAGGAAGGAATAATTCACTTTCTATAGTTGAACACCTTTATATCAAAAGCCAATACTTCTAGTAACTAATTCCATAGCATAATGAGTAAGAATTATTATTAATCAAGTCTGCATAAAGTTGACCACAAAGAAAATAACAAATAGGTAAGCTATTCAGTTGCTTACTATGTGCCAGGCATGGAAACATCCATTCACTTCTTTAATCTTCATGACTCTTTGAGCGCTATCCCCTATTCCCATTTTGCAAATGAGGTAAATTAAGACAAATGTAATACAGTGACCTGCCTAAGGTCTCACAATTCACAAGCCGAGTGTCAAAGACACAACTGAGGGAAGCAGGTTGCATCTCAGCCTGCATCTAAAATATTCATGCATTGGATGTACCCTGGACTCCAGATAGGTCAAATGATTGTTCAGGCAACTTTCATGGGAAAAGTGAAGATGATCATCCTAAAACATCATTCATGCAACCAAACTGTAATTGGTAAGTAACACAGGAATCAAACAGCTTTCTAACAAGTGACTGCTGATATTTATCTATTCTCTCCACCTATCATTAATTTTAAAATCAATTCCACCTCTTTCCTAGAGAAAGTCAGAAAAAAAATGTAGAATATATGCACGGACAAAATAGCAAAATAGATAAAATAGACTCTTGCTGAAAAATATATTATGTAGCTGTTCCCCTCAGCAGTGTATGTCAGTCAATCTGCCTGTTCTACTCCCCACTCTGTCTCTGGTGAATCCTCTGACCCGCATCTCTGGCCGGTACCCCAGTTCTTGTATGATTAATGAATAAATCTTTAAAAATAGCTTTAAATGTGTGTGTGTGT
>NW_004567116.1:13021262-13078893 GCF_000260355.1 Condylura cristata | reverse complement strand
GATCTGCCTGTTTTGCTCTCAGCTCTGTCTCCGATGAATCTTCTCACCCCCCCTGCACCTCTGGCCTGCACCCCAGTTCTTGTATGCATAAATAAATTAAAAAAGAAAATAAATCTGTCTCCCTGCATAGCTTGTAAAAATAAAGAGAAATTAGCAGGTGATTTGGAAGGGTAAAGAAGTTAGTAAGTCATGATAGGGTCCTCCCTGGTGGTGTAGTGGGTTAAAGCACAGCACTAAGAAGCTAACGCCACTTCAGCGTTAAGTTTGCTCCCCACCCCAGAGGTGATCCACATGGTGTGTCAGACCTCTCCTGACCTGCCCGCTGCTTCCCTCAGCAGTGTATTTCATCAGTTGGCCTGTTCTGCTCCCTAATCTGTCTCTGATGAATCCTCTTGGTGCCCCTGCACTTCTGGCCTGTACCCCAGTTCTGTATGCACAAATGAATACATCTTTAAAAAAAAGTCATGGTAAAACCTGCTCACTATCTCACCATATTCATTCTTCTTTTCTTCCCTGTAGTATCTCCCATGCAGGGTTTCTCTGTTGCCCAATTTCAGGGACTACCAGTCATTTTGTGACCTAAGAGAATGGCAGTCCCAGGAATCATGCAAGACTGAGGTCTCCAACATGTCAGTGTGCACAGCTACCCAGCTGGCCTCTCCTCTCTCCACTGTAGAAAAGCCTTCTCTTGTGACTAAATTCTGGGTGACATAATATGAACACAAATGATGTCAGCTACTTCATGGTCACAATCTTAATGGAGCTGTTTGTCTCACAGACTGCCCTGTGGACCTGACTTTGGAGAGCAGACTCCATGCCAAGGAAGATCAGACCAGTTGGAAGGGAGGACCACCATGTGTGGAAGGGACCTGAGGTGGGGCAGGGTCCCCAGGGGATGATGGGAAAAGTCCACTTGAACTGCATGGTCCACCAGCCCTCTATATCTTTCATGTGGGGGAAAAAAAAAATGAAAGCTAGAGTTTTGCTTGATCCCTTGCACTTAGCTTTCTGTGTTATAACAATGTGATCTGGTTCCTATTTATTATCTTCATGTGATGAGCATAGTAAATTCTCATTAACTATTAACTACCAACCCAGCAAGTAAAAGAGGCATAAGCATTTGTAAGCAGAGAGCACTGTGTGCCTTCAAAGCCCTTGTTCTTTCCTTTCTGGGAAAGAACACTGACTTCAGTGCACAGAAACCAAAAAGTCTATTAGTTGCCAACACTAAAATCCCTTGTAGTTGCAGATTTTTTCCCCTACATTCCCCAATTTCTAAAGCTAGTCTCAATTCAAAATCATGAGAAAAGAAAAAAAAAGCAAAAAACATTGAAACAACATTGATTTGAAGTTAACTTCGCAAATACCTTTAAAGCCTTTAACGCTTATACTCTGACTCACCTTAGTCACACCATATCACAACATAGTGAGAAAGATAAAGGTCCCAAAATAACTACACCACATAGTCTTCAAGCAGAATTCTCTGTTAGACACACATATGGCTCATATATATGTTGGATCATAAAGGTGGTCCTTTGTGCTGATATATATCTAGGTTCAACTTGAAGAGCCAAGTTTGCCACCTGATTTGGACAGAAACCCCTATACCATCGTTCTTTCTCTCCATTTTGCACTTACTCTGGGCAAAATGTCCAGGAAGAGGAATTGTTTCTTCAGGATAAATGATGCTTGCCACCTCAGAGCCTGTTCTCATTCCCCAGACAGACAAGAGGCAGGATAAGGGGCACTTTCCACCTCTCCCTCCAGACAACCAGCAACCTCAATCTGTCCACCTCATTGGAAATTCACAGATTTGAAACATACACAGACCACCTATTCCTGCACACCTGGCATGAGTAATAGACTACTTCAGGGAAAGAGAACAATCCATTGTCCAGCACTGTTTTACAACACTGAATTCAATAGCTGAAGGTCAGGGTTTCAAGCCACGCATTTCAAAAGGTAGTGTAGTGTTTTTTGTTCTGGGAACAAGTAGGAAATCTGCTGTTATGAAGGCAATGTAGATTTAAATAAAGCCTTCTCTTCTTTTCTCCATCTCTTGTAGCACAATTAATTCTTCTTCCTTCCATTTCCCCACGGCAATCTGTGCAAAATTCTATCAACATTTCTCCCATTGTACTATAAATATCGCCTTCCAAATCTTCCTCCCTGAGTAGACTCCGTAGGTCTGTCTTTCATTATCCTCTTGCCATGATTGATATCATTACTTTGCCCTTTTACTTTGCCTCGTGTATTTCATGTTCATGCTTTCCAGTGTCATTTTATTATTGCAGCTGTTGAAGTAATTTAAATGTGCTTTGAGCATATACATAATGTTGGGAAATCTATTTTTCAAAGTGAGCATCACAGATTCCAACATTACAAAAGTGCTTCAATATTTGCCCTGCTTTTCTAAATCCACCACAGCTTAAATATTCTGTTATCTCCTTTGCAACCTCAAAATGTCTCAAATTTATAACCACACGTTAACCGGAGTCACACCAATGAAGATGATTGAATTGTTCTCTTTTTGAGAAGACAGACACCTCTGGTATTGAATATTTCAGCAAAACTTAATTCCTAACAGCACTAATGGTGCCATTTGGCAGAGGGCACTGTCAGGAATTAAAATCTGAACTGTAGAGTCAGGGCAAAAAAAAAAAAATACATATCAGTAAAATTCAGCTCAGGGAGACAAAATATGTGGTCCGCATTCAATGGCGGGATTATATGCATACATAAATAAACCATTACAATCCTCCCTGTAGGAGTCTGCTCAATTCATGGTGATTTGAGCTGCTGCAGGGGCAGTGGCAAATCTAAACATAATTTGTTTGTTTGCAAAAAAAGAAGGAAGAATTTTGGCAGATTTTAAACATATACAGATAGTCCATTTCTACATTTTTAGAGTGGTTAACATGATTTTTCAGTAAAGCATGAAGCATGCTTTCTAATGTGTCGTTGAAAAAAAAAAAAAGTTTAACAGCTGCAGGCTAATTCTATTGCAACGGTTCCCAAGGCACCATGTATATTCGTTGGCAAGACTATCATGTATGATACTGAATGCAGTATTGCTCAAAGTGATACAAATAGGAGAAAAAGAAATAGGCACTTATTGAATCTTTGGTACAGGTATTTTGTGAAATCCTTACAACTCTGGAAGGCAACTTTATTAATCCCATTTAAAAGTGGGGAAAAAAATAAGAATTTGTATCATGCCCAATGAACTATAATGGGTAAATAATGAAAACAGTTCTATCTATATAAAAAACATTAAAATCATCACTCAATAAAAGTTTATTGAAGGAAGAATCATACTGATGTTAGGATTCAGCCTGTGATTACTTTAATTCCATTATCTATGCTGCTTCTATGGCTTTATACTGAGTGATGTAAAATTAACTTGCACAATTTTAGATTTCAGAGGATGAACATCTTTATCTTTGACACACACACACACACACACACACACACAGATGTCCTTTGTATTCTGCTTTCTGTCAAAGTCCAGCTTGTTTTACTCACATTCGAAAGTGTTCCATTTTTAGAACTCCACTGGCATTAACTGCTCCTTTCGGATAGTTCTGTCCTTGAGAATATACTACATGTGGGTGTTGGGTAACTATTTATTAGAAATAATTTTTGTCCTCAGTATATAATTCTTAACCTAAGAAATATGTCAAACTTTATTCATCATGCTCAATTGTATATATAATCTTGACTCCTGATATAGGTTTTTAGAAAACATTATTAATTTTGCATTATTAAAATTGCATCATTAAGTGATACTAGTGAGTGGTATTTCTTTTCCCACATTAAAGCTGTTCTAATATACTTCAGGTCAAATATGTTTTTATATTTTACTGTGTTTAAATAAGGAACACAATGGGGCCCTGTGGGTGGCATTTTGTGTAAAATAAATCATCATACATTAAAAAACAATATATTTAAGTCTAAATTTTCAAGCATTAAACTTTCCTCAAATATTAATAGAACTATAAGCTGCAAAGAATGTAGGGAAATGTTGAATGAAGTTCAATGACAATAATATTAGCTTTATATAGCAGAAACTTTGATAGACTCCTTGTTACCGCCAAAAACATATTGAACTTTCTCTTATTATTGCTTTTCTGCTTTGAAAAAATCTCTACTTTCAATTTTTGTTGCTTCCTCTGTTCCACCGCCATGTGGAGATGAACTTATATATGGATAGCAAGTCAATGGGAAAGAAGAAGACACAATCTTTTATCAAAATGTCTTGATGGTCCCTCTGGGTGGTATAGTGGGTTAAGTTGCAACACTATGCAGCTATCAGCAGCCACTGCATCAGGAGTTTGATCTCCAGCCAGGGAGGTGACCCACATGGCACAGAAGTCCCCTCCTGGCCTACTTGCTGCTCCCCTCAGCAGTGCACTTTGTTGATCTGCCTGTTCTGCACCCCACTCTGTCTCTGGTGAATCCTCTCACTGCCCCCCCTGAACCTCTGGACTGCACCCCAGTTCTTGTGTGCATTAATAAATAAACCTTTAAAAGCATATAAAAAGAATGTCATGGAGCTAAAGATGTTCAACAGAAGACTCTGCACCCTTTATTACCATGTCTCCAAAGAGCAGAGAAAAAAGAAGACTATTTCTCCGGGAGAGTAAAAAATCAAAAAGGAAGAAAGAAAGGAACATGGAGTGCTATGGAATACATAAACAAGCATTCTTTAGAAAACTCCATGACTTTCAGAACTGGGTAACAATTTAGAAAATATCAAACTGTAGCATTGGCAGAGAGATTGGTAAAACAAAAATAGGTTGAAAAGATGGCTTTTAATACATGACATTTTGGGGCCCATCTGGAGAGTCTGCTTCGAATCATGCTTATCAAGAGCTTTGAGCACATCAGGGCCACTCGGGGTACTGCTCGGGGATCACAAGTGCAAGACCCCGGCTCTGAAAGCCTGAGTCAGCAAATGAACCCTCACTGAGAACTGCAGCTTTCCCGGGGGGGGGGGGGTTCCTGGCATTGCAGTAGAGGCTGGGTTTCCAGGCTTCACGTAGAATCACTTAAGCACTTGACTTTATCAAGCCCTGTTGTTTTTGAACCCCTTGTAAAGCTGTTTTGAATTCCCTACTTTTCAGCTTTCACCTTCTGAAGGATGAAGTTAATATTGGTACTTAAAGGCTCTGTGTTTTAGATAGAACTTTAGCTTATAGGCCTCAGATAGGATTATTTTGAATTTATTTAAAATCTACAGCTGATGTTGTTATCTTAGAGGGTTTTCAGAGTCTCATTCCAGCTGTACCCCTCTTGCTACAATCGTGATAGTTCTCATAATGAGAGGCGATAAAGGTACCAGCAGTCAAGTCAGAATAAGATGCCTGTTTACCCTAAAAAATGTTCTACTACAAAAGCAATGTTGAAAGCAAATATCATAAAGAATGCCAGTAATTAACATTTGCTGAATTTGTACCATGTGCCAAAAAACATGCTGAGTGAATATTCTTTTTCATTTAATAACAGCACAGAATAGGTGCTATTGTCATCCCTATTTACAGTGAATATTGCTATGCATACCTACCACTATGCCTGTTTATGGTGAAGAAAGCAATATTTAGGAAAGTTAAGCTCTAAAGGAGATTGTTATGATAGCACACTATCTCACTCCAACCTAGCCACAACAAAACCAAACGAAGAAAATTCTACATTCCGTTCTCTTTTACCTAACCTGAAATCTGGCCCAGTAAATACTACACAGAGAGTATTCAAGTTGTACAGATATTGAATAGAGATACATAGCATTAGTTTGTGTACTCTAAAGGATGTACATTTCTTGTCCCTGCCCTGCTCAAAAACCAAAGGATCCCCAAAGGGCATGCTTTAGGAGCTCAGGTGAGGGTCCAAAGCAATCTCGTATTTGAGGCAGATCCTGTAGCAACTGACTAGTAAATTCCCTTTTGGAGCTTGGGATTCATCCTGTATCTACTGGAGGAAGAGCCGAATAGAAAGTTAGAGGAGCAAAGATAGGAAACAGACCTTCAGGTGGGGCTTAACTCTCAGGGTTCTCCTGAAAAAGCAGGTCTGTTTCTTCCACCTTCTTTCCTTGAATAGACAATCTGAGGGCCTGCCCTTACTGAAGGGGATGGTGAAAGGTACATTCCTTAAACTGGGGAAGGTAAGTCAGACCCTTATGTTTACAACAGCCATCGCTCTCCAGCCCAGCTCAGGAGACCACAGGGGAGTCACTGCATCAGTTTTCTTAGGCTGCCATAAGAAAATACCAGGCTGGGTGGCTTAAACAACAGACATTTATTTTCTCACAATTCTGGAGGCTAGAAGTCCAAGATGAATATGTCTGCATGTCTGGAGTTTTTTGAGGTCTCTCTCCTTAACTTGCAGATGGCAGCCTTCTCGCTGCTTTCTCACAGTCTTTCCTCTGTGCATCTGCAAGTCTGTGCCAAATGTCTTCTTCTTATAAGGACACCAGTCACCTCAGTGTAGAACCACTTTAAAGACCTCATTTTACCTTAATTACATATTTAAATATCTCCAAGTACAGTCTCAGGCAATGTGGGATTAGGAGCTCAAATCGTGAATTTTAGGGGACACACTTCAGCCCATAATATTTATTCTTTATTTTATTTTGTGTTATTTTATTTATTAAAAGCTTTATTTATTTATGCATACAGAACTAGGTTATAGGCCAGAGGTGCAGGGTGGCGAGAGGATTCACCAGAGACAGAGTGGGGAGCAGAACAGGCTGACTGATGAAATACATTGCTGAGGGGAGCAGCGGGCAGGTCAGGAGAGGTCTGCCGCGCCATGTGGTGACCTCTGGGGCAGGCGGGGATCGAACTCATGCTGAAGTGGCTTTAGCTTTAGTGCTGCGCTTTAACCTGCTGTGCCACCTGGGAAGGTCCTATTTTATTTTTTTTTTTTAACAGAGAAAGACTTGTTTGTTTTATTTATCTTAGCTCTGCTTCTCAAGCAACCTAAGAACTCAAATCCTTATGATGAGAAGAGGTGAAGTAAGAAAGAAGAGGGGGACTATTGACTTTGATTTTTACACAGTTGCTCCTTGCACAGTCGATTGCAAGCTGGAAATTCAATAAACAAAGATTTCCACTACCACTGGGTCTACAGCTGCAACTAACAAGATCATTGACTGTTTAGAAGCAGAACGGAGTTGAGGGTTATCATGCGTATCTGGTGGTTTTGATCACAGTAGTGTATACAAACAATCTGGGTAAGCCACCGCTAATACTTTCTCTGGTTTTCCTTCCTCCCATAAAGTGGCTAGTGGGGGATAGCTGGGCACAGTGGCACTGAGGACCTGTTAGCCAGGTGTGGCCGGAATTGTAAATTCACACTTTGAGTAGCCTCTCCACAATCATGAGTTTTCATACACTAAATGTTTGCATACACGTTTGACATCTTAAGATCATTTTTATCGGCCCTCCCTGGTGGCGCAGCGGGTTAGAGCACAGCACTAAGAGCTAAAGCCACTTCCGCATGAGTTCGATTCCCGCCTGCCACGGAGGCGACCACATGGCGTGGCAGACCTCTCCTGACCCGCCCGCTGCTCCCCTCAGCAGTGTACTTCGTCGATCTGTCTGTTCTGCCTCCCCGCTCTGTCTCTGGTTAATTCTCTCACCCTCCGCATCTATGGCCTGTACCCCAGTTCTGTACAAATAAATAAATAAATCTTTAAAAAAAAAAAGATCATTTCTATCAATATTCAACCCAGATGTATATCCTGCCGAAGGAAAAGAAACTAATCTGTTATTTCTAAACCAGTCCCCAAAGAACCCCTTCCTTTCTGGCGGAATGTAAACCCCAAATCTCTCACATATAAAAATTCTCTAGCTTCCTTGCTTTTGCCATCTGTTTCTCTCCTCTCAAAGCCCTGGAGGTGGGAGAGACAGCAAAGCAGCTGTACATTACAGATCAAGAGGAAAGCTTCAGAAGGGTTAAATGAATTGCGCTAAATCACAAAGCACAACAATTTGCAAATGGAAATTAATTTTTTCCCCTTACTAACTTTAAAACTCCATGGAATGGAGAGGATTTCACAATGAGTAGCAATTGGTAGTGGCTAGGCTACAACATAGCAGGCATTTAACAATTTGTGCTGAGCGGAGTTATGTCAAGTAAGCAGGAATGAGCATGGACTGAAGGTGAGCCTGGGATTAGGCCTTCCCCCACCATCTACTGAAGTCATATTTCTACCCCGTCCTACTCTTTACACTGAGTTATGACGTATTCATTCAACTTCCATCAACTCTGAATGAAGACACTCATTTGTCAAAGTGGGCGAAGGCAATAAGGAGCTCACAGTGAAGTCCTCACACGTGAACACCATCCCAGACAGCAAAGGACTCACTCATAGCTACAGCCTAGCCCCAAGGAATCATGTCAGCTTTTTATTCTATCACATCCTATGATTGAACAAACACTAAGTTTCAGTGAACAGTCTCCTTGCTTTGTCTCCTCCACTCATCTGGTAATTAATATAATTCCAGTTAGGTTAGCATTTGTCATTTTCAAAAAGGCTCCATCTGAAGTCCAGCGCAATAAAACATCAGTCAAAAGCATTAGGATGATGCATGAATCCAAGCCTGTACATTATAATGGGCACCCTCCAAATTGAACAGAAACTAACCACAGGTAGGCTTGGGGCTTCCAGACTGTTGAGAGTTTATAGTAATTATATGCTATTAAAAAACAACAAAAAAAAAAATGGAGCCATTAGTGGAAAATATATTTAGATTTTTGTGAGAAAAGTGGTATTTCGTAGCTATTTTCTGGCTATTATTTTTCTCCAGTTTTTGCAAAAACAGACAACAAACAAAAGAGAAGCAAACATCAACAAAAAATCATCCATAAACCATAGGATACTATGAATTAAATCTGATGTACTCAAAAATAAAGATAAAAATAATGTATTGGAACAAAATGAACTTACATTTTCCTTAACACATCCATGTCTGATTCCAAAATTGAAGCCCATGAAAGGTATAGAAGATTTCTATGAATCCTGGCTTTGAGGAAGATATAGGCAAATTCATTAACAAGAATCACCTTCCCTTTAATCAAGATTCATGGAAATGAGTCGGTGAATACCAGAAATAATTGAAAATATATATGTGGAAGGTAAAAGTCCCAGAGTTTTAATTACATTGCTAAAATACGTAATACCCACAGTGAGGAGCAATTATCGCTAGGCCTGTTCAATTCATAGTACATTAAAAATAATAATAATAATTGGGCCCTCCCAGGTGGTGCAGCGGGTTAAAGCACTGCACTAAGAAGCTTAAGCCACCTCTGCATGAGTTCGATCCCCGCTTGCCCTGGAGGAGATCCACATGGCCCGGCAGACCTCCCCTGACCCGCCCGCTGCTCCCCTCAGCAGTGTACCTTGTCGATCTGCCTGTTCTGTACCCCGCTCTGTCTCTAGTGAATCCTCTCACCCTCCGCATCTCTGGCCTGTACCCCAGTTCTGTATGAATAAATAAATAAATCTTTAAAAAAATAATAATAATAAAATAATTGCTAGTGAGAAATCATGATTTTAATGAAACACGTCATTTGGCTCAAAGTCACCACCAGAAATCATCTTTGAGAAAAGCAAGTCTTCTTCTGTAACATTAATTAAATTATTCAGACTCCATGAACAGAGTGTAAAACTATGATTCATTCTTTTTTTTTTTTTTCTGTCACTGCATAGATACCAACTGCATTGCTGCCTCTAAAGGGAAAAAAAAAGATTCTGAATGGTAAATTATCTTTTGCAAATAGTTGTGAGTGTGGAAATTCCTTGAGACAAAATAGATATCTGTATATACTAGCTTTTCTGAACTTAGATATAGACATTATATTGTGGAATGCTTACAAAATTGTGGTAGAATCCACAATTACACCACAACATAAAACAGGCTTAAATAATATTATTTTATGAAAATCTGTTTTATTTTAGTTAACCATTATAGCCCAATTGTAGAAAGATGTTAGGAGGTGAAACCTAATAGCAAGTATGTTCTCAAGTGAAAAACAATGCAATTATTTCTCTCTTTTTTTTTAACTTGTAATGTTTGGTTGGACTATGATTGTTTTTAGAAATAGTTAATAGCATGTGACCTTCAAAAATGTGATTTCTGTAAAAATTAATGAGGAGGGAACACTTATATTACAGTTAATTTGAACTATAAACTATCCCTTTTATAATGAAAAAATGTGATTTTTGTAGAAATACAAATCTCCCACTATATATATATATTAAAGTGAGTACACTGTAGTTACAGTATAACATCTAGTTATTAAAATATTAGAAGTAAAATCAAAACTCTAAATTATGATCTACAAAGGAATACATAAGTACAGGTGTGTATATGTATATCTATTTAAATGTACACATATATTGTATATGCACATGTGTATGTACATAACATAGATACACATACACACATAATATTAATTATTAGATGAGAGGTATTTTTGATTTTGAGCGCAAAGTATTAGAAAAGTCTTAAATATTTATGATGCATTATAGGAAATTCAAAGGAACTTTGATAACTGTCAACTAAATTTGGACCATCTAAGACAAGCCAATGTCAAATTATGTTTTTCCTTATTAGAATAAAATTTAAATTATTCTCTCTTTTAGAATAAATTTGTGAATTTAAAATTAATATGCAAAATTAAAATTATTTTTATGTACCATAAAAAGCAAAACTTAAATGGCTGTATAGGTAAAATGCTTTTCCTAAGAAACTAAATACTGATAGTGTGAAAAAAACAAACAAACAAGGATGTAAAATAATGATGTCATCAATTAAAAATAAAGAAACTAAGTATCAGTGACTTACATAGTTGAAACTAATTAATTCCTTGAATTATGTTTATTCAATCAAATTTTTAAGCATATATATATGCTTAAAAGCTACAAATAGTAGCTTAAAAAAACAAATGTCCAGGACAAATTTAATAGCACTATGAGCCCCAATAATTCACAACATAGCAATACTGAGTCTTACATAGATAAAGTTTACTCAACTCAACTTGTATTATTCTCACAGAGATTAAATATTGTTCCATGAAAACACTAAGCTTTCAGTGCCCATTATTCCATGAGTTTCCTTTCAAAATTTCTTCAGTACTTACTATGCATTAAGAGGTACACAAAGAAAAAAAAGGCCTATTCCCTTCTTATACAAGGCTTAGAATGATGTGGGGAACCAAGTTAATGAGCCTATTACAAAAGGCATGATCAGCATCAGGATGGAGGTATTCAGGAAGGAATGGGGCAGAAACCATAACTCATGTGGCCACAGGTATGAGGTCAGTCTATGCTAACAATCAGAGCATTACTATCTAATAAATGGAACAAATAAAATCTGCTGTGTTAAAGCAATGACACTTAGCTCAGGACTTTTAACAGGGCAGAAAGTACAGAAGGTTTTGGAAACCAGAGAACATATATTAGTACATTTTTCTTTTAATCCAATTACTGTAGACAACCGAACTGCTTGGACAGGCTCCAAGGAAAGGCTTCTTTTATGATGGATGCTCTTCTATTACAGACCATGTTCCACTCTACTTTATCATGAAACATATTTTATCAGCGAGATACTATTTATAGGGAATTGAAAGAAACCATGAATCCCTACATAAATGGAAAAAAAAATTAAAAAATGGTAAACACAATTCTATAATAAATGACCACCATCACTGTCATTCAGGTGTCGTTATTATACACTGATAGAAAAGAGAATGAAACAAGATATGATTGTTGAAACAAAAAAAGAAAATAGATTTTACATTCTTTTCCTAAAAACTATGATGGCTGTGATGCAGGGTATACAACCTATTACAGCTTCTTACTTAAATTCTTTCTAATGGAAACAAAGTGAGGATTTCAACCAGGTGTATAGGTGCATTTTCCCCATGGGGATGGGGGCAGGTGGGCAGTGGCTGGGGCACATTTAACATGGAACAGATAGCTCAGAACCCTCAGGAGGCATTCAAAGGGGGTTTTCCAAATATATCCAAAGTAGAACTGAAGCTGTGACCAGTAAGCTGAGGGAAAAGAAGAACAAGAAATAATTGTCACCGTAGTCACAAAGGATGGAATTCCTGTCCTATGCAGCTTTGGTCATTTGGCAGCACCCCAGCTACATGAATACTTCTGAGAAACAGCAAGATAGCTATCTAGTGTGGGAAGTCAAAGGAGATTTCGGGGGAGGGAAAGATTCCCGTCAAGCCTCTGGCCACATCCAGGGTTTCCCTTTTAATGAGTTAATATAAACATCAAACCAAGTGCTGAATCAATGAATTCACCTACTTAATTTTGTAGTTAATTAGTGGAAGCAAGTCTGAAATGAAGTAGTTACCCTGCGGAATAGCCACACACACACACACACACACACACACACACACACACACACACACAAAGGAACTCAGTGTGGAGAAAGGCTTGACTGTCTGACAGGAGGGGAAAGAAATACATTTGATAGGCATCATGAAAAAGAGGGAGGGGGGTAAGAAGGTGTAATTAAAGGAAAGAAAGCACCCAGAATATCTGAGAGGAGAATCAAGGGAAATGCATTTCCCTTCTTTTTAGCAAATAGAGTCCTGCAATCAAGAAATAGTGCCATGAAAGACCTTAGACATGAGAGAACTAAAAGGTGCGGTGTAGCGGTCCATATCACATTTCACAGATGCCTAAGGTTCAGGAAAGGGAAGTAACAGAGCCCCCCAGCAGAGAATGCTAACACTGGAAGGTGAACTCTGACAAGGATGTTAGAATTGAGAACACTCTCTATGAAGACTCTGCTGGGCGAGCTAAGGAGTGCGCTTATCATGTTGCTCACCAACTGCTCAAGGATTTTTTTCGGAAGCTCTAGTTTATACCTTGTAGCAGAGCCTTAAAATCCAGATCTAATGAAGTTAATGACAACACATTATTCATTTGTCATGGACTGGATTCAACTATGGCAGATATATTCCTCCTCTGTTTCTTTTTCCAAGTCATGGCATGAGGGAAAAATAAATGTCACATACTATCATGTATTCACATATTTTAAAAAATGACATTTTGATCTTAGTGAAAAAGGACACTTTGATCCTAATGACTTTCCTAAAAATAAGTGTCATTTATAAAAAACACAGAAATTTAATAGTGTGAAAAACTCACTACAAGGCATGCAGTTTCTTTTTCTGCAAACCTCATGAGGACACTTGCCCATTTTGTTCATTGGTTTTAGGAACCAATGCAACATCCTGGAATAATATGCAGATCAGGGCAGGATTTTCAGATCTGTAAGCATTGCAACTTCATTGTGCTTCTGACAACTTTACAAAGGAGAAAGGGAAATTTTCTGGTACAGATGAACATGTACCTTGGGAAATCCCATCTAGTATGTTAGTGCTAAAGAAATCAGAAGCAGGTAGTTCTTTGAAGACAAGTGCATCTTTGTCCATAGAAGATGTTCATGGCTTTGAGTAGGGAGTTGCACATCCTGGCTACGTAAAGAGCAATGGAAAGCTTGAGTCGCTGAGTAACTTTTCTTAGAATAGTAACTCTCTAATGGAACCCAGAGGAAATTCAGCAAAAGAAAGTACCGTTTTATTTCAAAGATGATTCACTTCCAGGTGGGTGGCCCCAATGCAGAAGGCTGCCTCTCCCTAAGTAGAGTCTATGGGGGGTCATTTATGAAGATGATTAATGAAACTTTCATTAAAAGCAAAAACTATATATATATATATATATATATATATATATATATATATATTTGGAAGCTTGCAGAACAAACTGTTTTGGAAAATGAAGTGTGAATATCACCTATATGTAAGATGAGGAATAGAGGACATAGAAGTGGAAGTCAAAAGGCTGACCTCAGAAAGGTTGCATTCTGGGAGGGGACACAGACCTAGAGACACAGGGCCATTATCCAAACAAAGCCAAGATCCAGGAACAGAAAAGTGCTGTGCCATAGCCAAGAAATACATCCTTAGAACTGAGAGGCGAGGAAGATCTGAGCTACAAAGCTGGAGATACACCAGTTTCATGATCTAGCATTTATTTTCTAAGCGAGGGTTTGCGAGGAGAATAGCACCAAAGAAGAGCCTCTGGCTGAGAATTAAAGGATGATAAAAATGGACTGGAAGGAGAAGGGTACATCAGGGCATGATTATAGTTATCTGGCCCTGATACGTGCTAAGAACCTGAGTTAGGATAGGAAAGGGCATAATCCAGAGACAACAGGAAGCATGAACCTACTCTTTTTTTTTTTTTTTTTTTTTGCCAACCCCACGAGACAGGAAGCAGTGGTTCAGATATGATAAAATAGTGAGCAACACCCGGCTTCTTGGGTTTGTTTTTTAAAAGCCTTAGATTTGGGGATAAGAAGCCACAACTGATATTAAAGTCACTTTGTTTTCTTTGAACATAAGCTACTGGGTCAAATACATAGTAGGCAATAAGGAGAATAATTCCCAGATGTCTAACCGTGCCGTGAATCCATAGTCTATTGCCCTGGTATGCGGTTCTTTCCCATTGTACCTTGAATCATAGAGAAAGATAAATGGCACGTGTCTCTAGAAGGCCCTTTGGAAGTCATAAGGGAATTCACGATGCTGAGATAAGTTGGAGATAACACGTCTGTGTGCACGCACAGAAGTCCCTGGATCCTGAGTTGCACTGTGTTGTGCCTTTTTCCCCTGCTGCTGCAGTGGCTGTCTCACAAGCAAAATAAAGGGTGATGTGCTGAAGAAGTAAGGAAACTGATTTGGGGCATTGCCTCCTATCTGGCCCGATGCCCAGATGAGCTGAGAACAGCAATTTTGTTTAGTAGCTTCTTGAGAAAGGCAGCAAAAACAGTGTCCCAGAATTATAACCCCTCTACACTCTCTCCCACGTACCATCCTGGTGAGGAAGAGTAAAATATCTCAGAGGCTATGGAAAAAAGGACTCAAAGTCCCTCTTCGATATCTAGAAGAGGATGTCTTCTAATGGTTACAACTGGGACAAAATAAATAAATATTTGGTAGTGTGCAGGGGAACTGAGCATGTGATTATTGGTACCATTACTTCTTAAAGAAGACCTGTGAAATATTCTCTAGACGTGATAGTTGACAATTCAGGGGGGGCCCTGGGATGGGAAATGTTTCTTCCTTCTTCCCAAGGTGTAAAATAACCCACTGTAATATGTCTAACATCTGGTCCAAAATGGCTGTCTGCACTGTTTTAACTTTCGAGGTACAAACTACTCCACCACCATCATCTCCTTAAACTCCCTTGTGGTTTATTTATGGTGATCTCAAATGGCTGCTATTTTAAAATAAAAGGTACAAAAAATATTTACTTACATTTATCCAGATTGGGGGCTAGGTAGCTAAGCTACAGGCTGAAAACAGGAAAAACTAAAGAAACTAAGTTTTTGTTTTTCTTTGAATAGTCTCATGGTAGAGGTGCATAGGGAAATAGAAAAATCATAGGGTGGGCAAGAGTTTGAAGCAGAATTCTGTCATTTACCTGTAATCATTGAGCCTACCTAAGCTTTATTCTTCTCATAGTTACAAAATGTATGCACCTATTTGCTTGTGGACTCAATGTCTTTAAAAAGGCAAGGCAGTTAAGAGTGCCCTGTTGTGTATCCCTTATAGTTTCAATAAAATTCATGTAGACTAGCAATTAAAAGTGAAATTAAATCCCCTTTTAATTGTATATATATGTGTGTGTGTGTGTATATATATATATATATATATTGATACATACACACACGCACACACATACATATTTTACATCATTCTTCATTTTGCACATTTTTTCATCTTGGCTGTAACCCCCATGAACTTCCCACCACCAATTCACCCATGTGCCTTCACCATAGTGGAATTAAATTCTAACCACCCTTTGTCCTTTCTTTCCCCTACCCCTTTCTTGGGATTAACCATTAACTGGATTCACCTGCATTCCAGGGACCTTGAAAAACTGATTTATTAAATCCCTAATAAAATTCCCTTAGTGGTTAGTAATATCAAGAACAAACATCTTCCCATTGTGGCCCAAAGGAGATAGGCCTTACTGAGAGTGTCAATCAGCATAACTCACCACCTCCACAGCTTTCCACCTCTTCAGATCTGGAAATTCAGAACCTCATATCATTCCCTTCTCATTACTTCCCTCTCAGATCCCTCTCCCCTTTATATAATCGCAGGAATTCCAACAGTCAGGGAGCCCACTTCACCAAGGCACTAACCCAACATTGACACTTTTGGTGTCTCCTCTCATAAACGACTCTGCAATGATATTATCAGAACACAGAGTTTGGCTTTCAGGGTTCAAGTGGAAGGCTGTTTGGTCATTTACACCTACATCTAGTAATCACTCAAGAAATGAGACCCATGTGTATGTGTATATCATTTCCCATTATTGTAACTGCAGCTTTTATAAGGGTGCAAAGGGATAAAATATGTCAAATAACCCACTATAATTCCTAGCATGTAACATATGGTCCAAAAATGGCTGTCATCACTGTTTTAGTTTCCACATACAGCTTTTGAGAACATCATTCAAACTTGATTTGATTCTCCATTTCACCTAGTGCATCACTGCACAGACCTCAGCATCTTACAACACAAGTACCTGAGAGAAGAGGGGTAATGCAAAAACAGCATGCAAAGTTGTGCCTCTGAAATATTGACAACTACAGCTAAATGGTTTTCAGGAAGAACAAAACACCTTAGATTATCATTAAGACTTCAATATCTATGTATAAATTCGACTTATGGAGAAGAATAGACAAAATCAATCCTTGCAGCAAATTATAAGATGGAACAACTCATCCTTTCCACTCTATATTTATCTGTAGTTCTCTCCAGCACCTAATTCCTCATCTCTTGATAGACCCTGAATTTCGCTGGGGCTGCATTTATTCTCAACACCATTCCCTGGAGGCCAGTGATTGGTCTATGGCTACAAAGAGGAACTAAGCTAGTTTGGTTAGCTTAGACCTTAGGTTGCTTTCTGGGCATGTTGAAAGACAGTGGAGTGTGAATCTTTCTTAAGTGGATGGGTGAGGGAATGTAAAACAGTAGTCTGAAAGTGAAAATGGCATTTGTGAATAGTTTGAGCCAAAATAATTACATAGAAAATAGAGCAGTAGTGTCTATTAGCATCTGTATCAAACCATTCTTGAACTCCAAGTGTTTCAGGACTTCTCAAGTACATGTAAACTCTCATTCTCTGTCTCTCACTCTCTTTATTCTACTTAGATTTTTCCCCTCTTATTTCCTGTTTTTGGTGTCACATCATAATGATTCAAGTCCCAAAAAAGCACTCCCATTAGAATACCCTAAAATGGATGGAGGAAAATCATCTATCCAGAATAAGTGCAGTGAATCTTTATCTCAAATATCCTATATATTGTTGTTTTCCAAACTGTGAAAATCATCTATCCAGAATAAGTGCAGTGAATCTTTATTTCAATGATCCTATATATGTTGTTTTCCAAACTGTGGAGTTATGCCTAAAGTAGCAGGAATTTCACTATTTCAAATTCAGGAGAAACATAGCTTCCATTCCCCCTTGTTTTAAAAGTTTGCTTTTCATGACAGTTAACTTCGTTCATGCCTAGTGATAATATCATAGCATGAAAGTGCCTCAGATTTTTACAAATAGCTTGAATTTTTTCCAAGTACATTGTGTTAAAAGCTTCACATGTATTATTTTAATAATTTACCACAACCCCACACTATATTTATCCCAAAGTTGCTGATGGGAATGCTGAGATTCAAAATATAACAATGCTGCCAAAGTCACAATTCTAACAGTTCTAAGAAGTGACAGGACTCAGGTCAACCTGACTTCTAAGTCACTAACCTTGTAGAATCATCAGATAGTCTAGATAAGAATGAGGCATTGTACCTGAAACACTGTTAGAGCTCAGCATCTAGCACCTGTTAGTATTGCTGATGAGGTTGGGCTTTGGGACACAAAATCTGATTCTAAAATCTCTAGTATAGGAATCTGAGAAAAAGCAAAGTGTCCCTGTGTGTCTCATGCACAAAAGTCTCTGATGACTTACTTGGCCCTAATTACCCATCCTCTCTTTCTGGTGGGTGTCTGGGAATCTTATCAGGGAAGCCTAGGGAGGTCTTTGATGCCAGCTCTGCCAAAGAGAGGGTCCTTGGGTGTTCATCCCCACAAGCTGCCTCAAACCTATCAGAGGTGCTCAAATCCTTCATCTTTCCTCTTTGCAAACACCTAAGGGATGTGGTAAACCTCCTCCCTGACTGAACTAAAAGGCCCAGAGGCGGCTTACAATGAACAGTAGACAGAGAGAGATGGGACTGGAGGCTTGAATACAGACAGAGCCTCTGTCCCTTCTTGGCTGCAGCGAACAGCAGCAGGGTTGGGCCTGAAGCAATGGCGCTGTGCCTGCGAAGCACTTTGGCACATGCCGGGATATGAAAGGCTCTAATGAGACCCATTTCACAATTCACTAGCCACGTGCATTAAGCAGGCAGGCAGAGATTTCCTCCTAAAGTCATACCAATATACCCTAGGACCCAGGTCTGTAACAGGGACCACAGGCACCCACTAAACCAAACCTTGCAGGGTCCCCTCACTTCTTTTTCTCTGGCAGTAAAATGAGCTAAAGGAGAGGAGCAGCTCAGTTTTAAAGAGACAGGAGACATTTCCAATTGCAGATCTCTCTTGGGGTCTACTGGAACCTCCCAGAGACCCGCAAAGCATGCTAATCTTTCCACTGGTTAAGAGAGAGGGCTCCTTCATAGTAAAGTCATTGTTCTTTCTAATTGTCAGAGACTGCAGCTCTGCACTTGCCTGGAGCGATCCAATTAACATATCACCACAACACCAACCATTATAATATGTTCTGTGTCCTACCAACAAGGGAAAGCCCCAGCCCTGCTTCCATCCACAGCTTCCATCTAATTAGGTCTTTAATACGTAAACAGAAGGGAAAAACAGACACAGGGGTAGGAGTCTATATGTTTGACTCACGTTCTGCCTAAAAGCAACATCACATCCTGGAGTTGAAATATTTTTGTTGTTAATGAGGAAGAGTTTAGGAAGTGAGAACAAAAGAAAAGACAGGAAAGTAGGGAGGGACAAGGAGATAAGGACTGGGACTGAGGGAGATTAGGAGGGAGGGTAAGAAGAAGAAGGAAAGGCTGCTTGCTGCTTTGGGGAATTGAAAAACATGTAACTTCTGCTGGAAACTATTGCCATGGCAACGTTCAAACAATACAGAGAAAGCCTTCATAGTTCCATTCTTGCCTTCCTGAACCATCCTGTAGATGTTAACTCTTTTAGGGTGGCTTCTGACTCTCTGCCTTTTCAGTTAGAAATTGGAGTCCTCTGGATCATTCCCCCAAATACATTTGATTTCATTCACCAACATACAACATTTCTGGTCCCTGTCAAGGTGATTCTCTGGAGATTGGCTAACTAAGTTATCAGTATTCTTTCTGTCCACACCAAAGCAATCTCCCTCTCACAAACACACACAACACACACTCTTTCTCTCAAGTTTATGAAAATCAGCAACATTCAGAGATCTGGCTCAGACTCAATAATAAACCATGCCAGTGAGGTATGTCTTTGCATTTGCAAATGTCATGTTATCTTTAAAAAAAGCAACACAATATTTAGTTCCTTAAATTCCCACTATCATTACAAAATCATTAGTTCAAATAAAGCATGTCTATTGTCCTAGAATCAGAAAAAAAAATTCCATAGACAATAAGTTATCCACTAATGCATTACAAATAAATCAATCACCTAGACTGAGACAGAAATACATTTATAATAACAGATGATTTTAATAACTAGTGGACAGCATTCCTAATCATAAGCAAAAGATCTTACTCTTTTTCAATCTGTGAAATTTATCCCTAATTTCAGTCATCTACCTTAGCAATAAAGAAACAGAATCAGATGGCTAAATTCTTTTATATTCCCTATGGCAAGTTGGTCAAAATTGATGAGATAAGACAAATGAGCTTTTCCCAAGAAAACAATGCTTTCTCAGCATTTGTGGAGAACCAGAAGCCAAACTTAGAGTTAACCTTCTCTCACAGCTCTCCCCAACCCCTGATGCTTTAGCAAAAGGGATGCAGTAGTCAGGGAACATTACTTTGGAACTTTGGGAACTAATGCTGTTCAGAAGATCCAAAAGGATATAGCTAGATTAAAAAAGCTCAGTAAAGCATTAATATGACTATTCCCTTGTTTCCTATTATTATTAATAACCGTTATCTGAACTGGAGAGAAGTAAAGTTGAGCTAGAAGAAAATTTCTAAAAAGTCTACAAGAAAAGAAAATATTTTCAGTCAACATATTCAAGACCTTGAGGTTCACAAGTTAAAGGGTAACCTTAAATCAGAATTACTGTCTTAGCACTTAGCATTTTCTTCATCTAATCTAAATTCTTTTACTATTTTTATGGGATAGAGGAAGAAGTATCTTGGGAAGCATGAAATCAGAGTCTCTCCTGAGAATGACTTCCTGGTTCTCAGAAAACCAGGTGTTTACATGTTGTGAAAGTGACTGTTGCTCACTACATTTTTAAACCAGAAAATTTTCCCAAGAGGGGATTCTTTAATTCTTTTATTGTATGAGTCCAGATTGGGGATTACTCAGCCTTAAAGGTCAAGTCTTTTTTCAATAATCACTGATGAATAGGGAAGCCCACTGCAGACAGCAGTGCAAATTGGGTTATGCATAACTCCAAGTGTTCCTTCATTTTTACGAACTAGGCTCTTTGTGAACAGTCCATTTAAAGAAAATACATTGAAAAATCTGCAGTGAATCTATAAGCAGCTATAAATTGTAACATAAAGTATCCTTATTACACAACTATTTAATAACCTGGGATCTTCAGGCTATATGAGCTCATATTATCACATAAGGTCATTAAACCACCTTTCTATTGGGCTTGGCTTATATCAACTCTTGGTTACATTGTTCAGCCAGTGTATTTGATGGGAGATGACTAGAAGGTTAACAATTAGGAAAACTGGAGGAATAGACTGTAATGTTTTTATAGGGCAAAGTCATTTTGAGACATGGATTCCTAGAGGAATAAGAATAAGAGGTGACCTTAATGGTGAAATAATGACCTACATGACAAACTGAATCAAAGAAACCGCTTCACTTGAAGGTATGTCAGGTCAGTCCACTGATCTCTTGTTTCTACCACAATATACTGAGAACTCCTGTGAAATGTGTGACAGGAGTTCTGTGGGAGATGAAAAAATGAGTAAGATGAGGTCCATATGCTAAAAGAAGTCACCATCTCACAGTTGTTAGCTGAGTAATGAAAATGCAATAACAATGATAAGAACCATCACATATCTATGAATAAAATGGCTGTATAGTTGTTGAATAGGAGACTCAATAGGCCTAAAGGAGGCAAGAAAGATGATTTCCCAGGTAACTAACTATGAGATTTGACTATGAAGAAAAGGTGCTAGGTAAATAGAGAACTCTCACAAAGTCTCAGCTAAATCTAGGCCAGGCTATCTCCAGAAGACTGAAATGTTTACTACAGCAGGCTCAGAATGGAAGGAACACATAGTCAAAGCAGACCTACGTGTACCAAGAGAAGCACCTGGATTTTATGCTGTAGATATATTTATAGATCATAGTGAATGAGGCATTTGCTATTTATATTTTAGGACAATCCTTCTGAATAAAGAATGAATAATGGATTATATGGAAGAAAAGCCAACATCATCAAAGACTAGCTAGAAAGGTATTTAGGGGATAAATAATGGAATCTAGACTGACGGCCAAAAAAATCTGTTTAAAATGGAGAGTAAACTGATGAGTGCTTTGATGAATGATGGATATGAAGTGGTCAAAGAGATACTGATATCATCCAAAGATGAAAGCATAGAGGCTCCACAAGAGAGGCGATCAGCTTCAGTTGGTGTTCTACATTCCTACAGGAGACCAGATGTGTGGGTCTTGCTGGCCATAGAGCTTAAGGAGTCATTAACACTCACAAAGCGGCTGAAGGAGAGCAAGGCCCTGTGCCGTCTTTCAAAACAAGCAACTGACACCTCTCAGCACTGCAGAAACTGCAAACTGGACAGATTCCAAGGCGGGGGTGGGGGGGGGGCTTCCTGGAAATTTAAGGAGACAACAATGATTCCAACCTGAGGTGGACAATGGTATCAAGTATTACAGAGATCAAACATAATGAGGACTGAGATGGGACATGGATACCCACAATTGGGATCCCATTTATTTTGTGGGGTATTATAGCTAAAGGACGTATTTATGAGCACTGACCTGATTTTTTCATACAGCTCTGAATTTCCAGATAACCTCTGAACATTTTGAACAGCCTTTCAGTTGCTTAGTTATGCTTAGTCAGGGCAGTTATTCCTGAGTCTTTCTTAGAAGTCATTCCTTCTTCACTTGACACTCACACAAATTAACAAGAGACATTTGAACTACACATATGGCTACAGGTTTCCTTTCAGAAAACTGAGGAAAGTGAAACTGCAGACATCTCAATGACCGTGAAAAGAGTCATAGTGAGTGCCAGGTTAGAAGACAGTGAACTCCTGCATTTGTTACCAAGCCAACAATCTGAATGTCCAGATTCTGAAAACAGGTTCTAGATAATCATTTTTACAGCCAGCTCTACCACTTAGAGGCTATAAATCTCAGCCACATAACAGCCTATTTGTGTTTCAATTCCCTAAGAGAAATTAAAGAGATAAACATATGTTACATTCTTAACCTAGTGTCAAGTATACCGCCATAGGCAACAACCAGTGGTTACCATTGTTGCAAAGGAATGGCCATAATTTCCATAAATGTCCAAAACACATAGGTGTAGAAATCTGATATGGGCTTCTGTCAATGTTGAAATTATGTCTATTAATTCTGTATAAGTATTTTGTCAATTTTAGGTTTAATTATAAATCTGATGTTGAAAAACAACCAAAAACAGCATTACCGGTTTTGAAGTCAAAGTTGGCAAAATATCTTTGTTTACATACTTAGCAAATGTAAAGTCAAACTTCACTGGCTTTCGAAGAAATGTTTCCATTTCTATGGAAAATAACCAGAAATTTCAATGGACTAATGGTGAGTTAGCATTTATTTAGTATGAATCACGTGTCACTTAGACAACTTAGTTAACTTCCCAAATAACTTCAAGAAAAATGATCTCCACTTTGATTATTAAGGACACTAAGGAATAATAAAAGTAACAGTTCTTAGATAACAGGTGGAACAAAGTTGGAATACAATGTTTACCCCAAATTTAATTGTTTCCCCTACAAGCCCTCTAGAGACTGCTTTGACAATTTTATTCTGCAATTACCATTGGAATACTAATTCTGCCTTTCAGAATATTGTGCCTTTCAGAGTATTTTAGAATATATGGAGAATATCTTCTCCATATTTTAACAATAACTTGATTAGTATCTATGTCTAGTTAGGGATTATATATTGTTAATTCCTAATCATCTTGAATTCCCAGGTAGTCAGTTATAAATTCCAAATCCTAAAAACTTAATGCTTGAAGGAATCTTAGTTTTTAACTTTAAGAAAAGAGAATGAATATAGGGTTGACCAGAAAGAGATAAGGCAGCTTGTACAAATTACAGCTTAACACAGACAGTATGGTGAATAATGAAAATATATTGTATCAAAAAAAATCTCAGAGCTCAGTTTCCCCAGTGAAAGGAAACCACTATTTAATTCTTAGTGAGTGTGTGTATGTGGGAGAGAAAGAGACAGAGAGAGTGAGTCAGTCAGTGGCATTTGTCATTAAGCTCCTGTAGATTCCTAAAGGTATGTACACACACTTAAGTCTTTGAAGGAGGTGACTCTTCAACTAAATTCAGTTACTTAATCAAGGAATATTTATTGCATGCACACATTTGTCAGACTCTCTTATAAGTTGCTGAGGACATGTCAGAGAACAAATAAAATCCTTGCCCTCAGAGACCGTTACAATAACACTGTTTCAGCCACAAAATCTGCCTAACCGAATTTTAACTGTCAACTTTCTAGTTCTCCAGAGAAATCATTTTGAAGAAAAGAAAGATCCAATACACTCTTGATCCCCTTGGAGGGTTTTCAAAGACACTCTTTATAAATCATTATTCCTTTATGTCTGAATTATAAAATGCTTCACAATGACATGAAAGTATACATGGATAGATTACATTATCCACACATCACAAAGTAGGTCTCAATTTTACCTGAAGGGATGACATTCAGTAAGACACTTCCAAATATCTTTTTAAAGAGTAGGACATTACCACAAATAGTTGTCTCTGTGTTACTCCAACTTAATCTTGTCTATAGATTTTTCCTTTTTTTATCTATACTAACCTGAATTGAGATGAGCAGCTTCCTTCAAACAAGACCTTATCTGTTTTTTTTACAAACTGCATTCCCTAAACTAAAGTCAGAGATGCTCAATTTAAATGTGCATTTATTGAAAGCCTGCTGTGCATGACATATGCAATCGGGTTTTTCCTCACCAGCAGTCAGCCTCTTGTGGTTGCTATTACCTCTATCTTACAGATAAGCAAACAAGCTCAGAAAGGTTAAATGGTGCGTGTAATACACGTGGTCAGGTGGAAAGCTGAGTATTCAAATTCACCTAAGATATCAGAATCCAAGTTTATTGAATTTCTTAGTCAACTTTAAGAACCACATGAAAAAGTAAAATTTATAAAGTGGCAAGAACTTCCAGAGATGGTTTCCACCTCTTAAAATCAGTGAAAATGGTTATTCTTAGGATGCTTTCCAAAATGAAGACAGTTTCAAATTGTTTTTCTAATTGAAAGACTATGAACATCCAATGAGCATCTCTTCACCTTGACTATCTGATTATCACCCACAGGCATGACATCAAAATAACAATATTTAAACAGGAGAGCTCTTTTTCCCTCAAAACAAATCAGAACACAGGACTGCTATGATAGAGAATGAAATTATAAGCCGAGACTATAACTGACAGCCTCAGAAAACCACCGACAATTTGGAGTTGAAAAATTTAAATGCAAACAGTAAGATGTCTATTTCCACATGAAATGTTCTCGATCCCACCCACACACACTTTTGGGCTTATCTACAAAGTGAAAATATTAACTAACATAGGACTCCTTATAGCTAGCAAGACTCTAAATCCAAATTGTGGACTTGGGGTCTTAATGTTAGTAACAGCATTTTATACCTTCCAATTTAAGTTTAATGATTTTCTAGAAATTGGTCATTATTTTGTGCATTTCAGTTATAGACAATGTAACATGTAGCAGAAATGGCACACTTAATATACAAGAGTTATCTTCTGCAGCTTTAGACCTAAAGTGCTCATATCATAAAAACAGCATTACCCACACCCCCCTGCAAAAAAAAAAAAAAAAAATCTCACTTAAGTAATTTTTTGCTGAGACTTATCTTTCAATGCTTTAAGGAGAAAAACATCACTTAGTTTACAATTTGAAGCAGCTTTTTGTATAATAAATAAATGATAGTGGCAGCGTATTTGTCCTGATGAGTCTCCCAAAGAATCTGGCAACTACTGCCAGAGTAATTGCACATTCCCTAGTTCTCAAGCGAAACCACTAGAATCGTTAAAGTGCTTGACCAGCTTGTATTCATCCACAAGGTTAATCCAAACTGATTTGAGAATAACCACACAGGCAGCCATCCAAACAGAGCCTTTCATGCTTGGAACTTTACATAACATTGCTCAAAAACATTCTACAAATCAGACCTTGCCATTCTACCTCACAGACAACGGAGGGTGAGAGGCATTAAAAACATGGTCCAAAAGGTACCACCCCCCACGAAAAAGAGCACGATATTGGAAAAGGTAACTTCAAAACCTGTAAAGCCAGCAGCTTTCTGGGCCTTGAGTCCTCTGCAGAACCTCAGACTACCACTACCTACCTACTCAAAAGGCTACACAGTAGGAACCAACCTTGGCTTTGACATCAACACATAAGGTAGGTTTCTAAGTCCCACCAAGGGAGCCCCATAGTTCCTCCATCAGTTCAACAAACAAGCACCCTAACTTGTAGGGCCAGCTCTGACTGCCAAACCCAAAGAGCTGAGCCCAGCTGAGCTGTAGGACTCTCTGAGTCTGAAGTCATTTCCCAGCCAGCAAAGCGATGTCATCCTGAGATGCTCTGTCACCTCAGACCTAAAGAACCCATATTGGAACTAGGTGGGAGGACTCGCTTCAAACTACCATTTCTAACAACTGCTACCCCCACCCCTCCACCACCCTTCCCTGTGTTCCTAGCTCCAGAAAAGTTTGCAGGTGTGTGCAGGGAGCACATCAGAAACGTGACCATGGGAAAGAGGGGAATGCACTTGGAGGAGCAGTGAAGAAATGGATGTCATAAAAAAGAAAAAAAAAAAAAAGAGCCCCTGATTGGCAGAACCAGGATGATGGCAAAGCTGGGTTTCCCACTGAAAGCCCGGCCTTGAACTCTGCAGTCAAAGCCTTCCCAGCACACATTTCCTTGTTCCTTGTCAGTGGTGCTAAGTTGCCACAGAGCAAGAACTTAACATAACTCCTGTCAATTTATGACCACAAGTGGTGATTTCACTGTGGCCACGCAAAGCAGAACAAGCAAGCAGACAAACTGCAGAGATTTATAAGGTAGGCAGCAGCCTACACGGGGCTCAGGGGAGGGGGTGGGGGGCCCTGCATGGTTATTTTCATAGGTTGGTAAATTTACTGCCTGATCTGTGTCCCAACAGGAAAACATGTGTCCAGAAAAAATTAGAGAAGTGCTCAGCTGTAGGCTAGTTTAGTTAAGGAGTAATGAAAAGGATAAGAATAGATGATGTGAGTGAAAAGAACAGACTCAGAGGCTTTTAGCAGGGTGTTTCTGGTTTCTATTATCACCTCCCTTCTATAAATCTAACTCCACAGAGACTTAATGACTCTCCAGGGACCACCACTCACTGCAGTAAAAGTGTCCAACACCAAGAAGGGTCTCTGGAGACAGCCTTTCATCTCCTCTGGGATATGCCAGGGCTGTGGCTCTTACAAGTTTTTAATAGTATTAATGCTAGGGTTGTCTGAACTCTGCCATTAAAGAAAAGAATGAAAAAAAAAAAAAAAAGCAAAACAGACTGAATATTAGAGATGGGCTACCCTCAAGGTCCAGGATGTTAGAGTTTATTTCAAGCCCTCAGGACAGTCAGCTTCCTTTGACCCTTCTAGATAATATATCAGCTGTGGGGACTGAAGTAACCACTCCATGTGTGGTCTATTGATCCCAAACTGACTTCTCCCCTGTTGTAAGGCTTGTATGAGTCCCGTGTGTCCAACAGCTCAGCCATTCGCCAAAGAGTTACAGCTTCTCTAGTCCTCAGTTTCCTCTTTTATTGGCATCAGCTCTCTGAGGAGTCTTTTTACTCTGAAGTTATATGGGTTTATGATTCTGACAGAAGGCCCCAGAGAGGAATACAGAAGGGTGAAGAGGAAGAGTTTTGTTATAGAAGAAATAAAAAGCCAGCTCAACGACCCAGGCAGTTATGGGGAAGGAAGGAGATGGAAACCTGGGTGGCCCCACAGGCCTGGGACACTAAGCATCGTTTTTTATTTTTTTTTAACTGACTTTTCCTTAAAACTACACTGGCATAGGGCAAGTATTGGTACTCAACACATAGATCGTTCCTTCAGCACCGTTATCTATTACCACAGGACACTTGACTTGTGTCTCTTTCTCAAAAGCCCTGAACTGGTGATGCTGGGAAGGTTTCTGGCAAAATCCAAGTCAAATGCTCATCTAGAATCTCTTATGGCCTTTCTGTTAACCACCGAAGTGGGGAGTTAGAGGGGAGTAGGTGGGGGAGCAGAAGGCCCGCCTCCCCTTCTTAGCAGGTGAGAGTCTAATCACCTGAAGACCACACCTGAGTATGTGCAAGCCAGAGAGCCTGGGGAAAGTGCAGCCACCTCTCTCTACCACTTCCTTCCTCATATTCACTCTCCCTCCCTCCCTCCATCCACCCACCAGTCAGAAACCATCCTTCATCTGCTTGGTTATTATCATATTTTTGTGTTAATACATTCTGTTGATCTGCAATGTCAGGTTGGATAATGAAATTTAAAGTGGGTCCCTTCGATTTCCAATGGTTAAACATGTTGGCATCTCACTCCAGGCTGCCATGCAACTTAAATGCATTCGAGAGTGTCAATCACGTAACACAGGCACCCCACACTGCAGCAGCTTTCTTGGGGAGATTTTTTTTCCCTCCCCTGGTGAACATTTGCAAAGGCATTTGGCCAGGATGCAGACAACTGCATCATGATAGCAAACCAGCTTATCAGTGAGCTCAGACTGATGGAGCAAATGCGTGGGCCACCCTCGTCCTTATTTCCTGGCCCCCAACAGCTAGAGCTTTAAACATTAAATAAATGGGGTGTGTGGGGGGGGATACAGGGTTCAGGGAAACTTAAACCATGGGCATTTTCTTCACCAATAAATAAGAAAATAAGGATCACTCACTGTATTTTAGACTGAGCACAGCAACATCCGGATGGGAATCCAGGTGGTTAAGAACTAGCAAACACGCATGATCTTGACACCAAAAAAAAAAAAAAAAAAAAAAAGAGGGGGGGGGAGAGGAGGAGGTTGATGAAGACAAATCCAGCTGCAATTATCCGTCAATTTTAGTCAACATAGGCACAAATCCAACTGTGCTCTGCTGGTTTCTTTGACCCAATCAATGCCTCATTCTACCGCGGTCAACTTTTCTTCTGTGAAATTTCTTTGCAGATGTATTATTAATTTCCTCTCTTGTGGGAAATTCAAAAAGAAAAGAAAACACCACCGTATCAGGTCTTTACTTTCCTAAAAAAGCCCCAAACTTTTCATTCCACAAATTATCTCCTTGGCTTACTTTCTCCCTTAGAGAAAAATGAACATACTTTTTCTTTGTGGATCCTCCGCTCTCCATTTCCAATCATCCTTTTGGGGAGGGGGGGGCAGCTGTTTTATTATTTATTTATGTCAGAACACACCAACCCCCGCGGGTCTGACACTGGTTTATTTCATTTTTCAATTCTCCCTGTATGCACATAGACACATTTGTGTTAAGATCCAGGTCTCACGGGAAAAAGCTTCCTTCTTCTTTCTTGAACAATCAGTTTATCCACCGCGTTCCATTCCAAAAGAGAGCTGCGTCCCGCATCCTTCATTTTTGCAAGGTACCCAACCGCCACCGCCACCGCCACCAAAAAGTCTCATTTTACATCTTGGATTCCTCTCCCCGATCACCCCCCTTCGAGGAATTTGGGGATCAACTCCCCCCACTCGCCACCCTTCTGGCCGGCCCCTTCTCCAAAGATCTGATTAGATTTCTCATCACAACCCAGTGCGCAATTGGATTTTTGATTTCAGCCACCCGGCCAGCCACCTTCCCCTCTCCCTCCAAACTCCCTGCTATATCCTGTCTCCTTCTCTCTACCGCCTCTGCAATTTCATAATCTCACGTTAAATGGAGTGCGGGGGGCGGGGGCGGAGGTAGTGGAGGAAAATTTCAAGGCTCCGTCAGCTGTCAAGAAGAAACCCATTCCTCTCCCACCCACCCCCCCCCCATCCGCTACTTTTTCTTTTCTTTTCTTTTTTTTTTAAGGCTATGGGTGGCTCTCCTCTCCTCTGTCCCCGCCCCCACCCCGGCACCCGGTCCAGCTCCTCCAGGTGTTGCAGAACTCCGCGAGCAAGGCCGGATCACGGGGGAGACGCGTGACGCGGTCCCTCGCCGGTGGCCCCTGCCAGCCCCCGGGTCCCCTTCTCCTCCATCAGCGCGCAGCGGATCCGGAGGCGCCTCGGCGAAATAAGTTCAAATTGGGCTTTTATTTCAAATGGGGAGGGCGAGGTGAGGGGACCGGCGGGGCGTTAGACAAATTAAAAAGAATAATTAGAAAAGGGAAAAGAAAATGGAAAACGGAACGAAGGCGGTTAAAAAAAAAATCTTAATCGCTGGCTCCTCTTATCCTTCGCGAATGAAACTGCAGTTTTGATCTCATTCCCAGCTGCGTCGGGTACATTTTAGAGCCACAAGTTGGTTCCTCTCCGCGCAGACCTTCGCGACGCCGGCTAGTCCAGGGCGAGCAGACGCGTTTTCGGGCGCGCAGCGGCCCCGCGCAGTCCCTAGCGCCATCGCCCAGGCTCGGGGCTCCCCGCGCGGCAGCAACCTGGGTCCCCTTCCATCCGCTTCGGCTTGAACTCTCTTCCTCCCCCTCCTGCTCCGCTTTTCCCTCCTTCACCCCAAATAAATGTATGCGCTCCCGGTGCCGGCGGCAGGTCCTGCCAGTCTCTAGGCTTTTTATCCGCCGGTCCCACGTTCCGACGTTTAGGGTCCTACCTCCCCAAATCTCCTCTCGGACTGCAGTCCCCTACCCTCTTCGGCCCCTCTTTCTTTCCCCCTTTCCTTCCCCTTTCTCTGCTTGTGATCAGTAAAATACAATTACCCAATTACCTCCCATCATCTTAGCACTGATTGGTCAATTGCATTAACACTTGAAGTCAGGGAAGACGGGATTGGAGCTTCTGCGGCGTGGCACCGCTGCCCCCTGCAGGGCAGAGCCAGAACCGCTGCGTTCCGGAGCAACCCCCTCTCTGAGGGGGTTAGGAATAGGCGAAGAAACTCAGGAGTTGTGTGGGAGAAGTTGCCAATTTTTTCTAAAAACCTGCCTCTTTGCATCCTGAAAGCGAGGAGTTTGAGCTACAAAGGGAAAGACACTGAAATTAAATCGCCACTAGGATTCAGAAATATCACCAAACACACCAAGCTGTTGCTTGCAGATTGTTAGGCAAGGGGGCTCTGCCCCTCCCCTAGTCAGGCAGGCAGGTGACTAAGTAAGGATTAATCCTGGGCTATTGCCTGGGAAGGCTGATCACAAAGAATCCAGGAGTAGCTGAAAAGCTGTTTGGAAGGGAGCGGGTGGCCTAGCGGGATAATGTCACCGGGAGAAAGCGCTGTACGGTGAGATAGGAGCTTTCAGCCTAGGCAGTGTTGCAGTAAATTGGCCTGTTCAGTTTGTACAAGACATCCAGGACAGCTTGACAACTCAATTCCAACATCCCTCCTCCTGGATGTGGGCTTCTCCATCAGCTCACCTTAGGATGGCACATTTCAACTTCCCAGCGTGTTTTAGAAAAATGAGGGGGGTCCCTAAAAATTTATATTTATTTTGGTTTCTTCTCCACTATAGAATGGTCAAAAGACCTTTCATATCTGTGTCACCAAGAACTATATAATTATCATGAGGCATAAATCGGCATATTCATTTTATGACATTAAGGTATGTGACCTTGAAATATGAAATGGCTAAAATGAGGAATAATAATTTCAGTAAGACAAAATTACATATGTTGGAGACAAATTAGTATTCCTCTGTTTCAAATTCTCTGATTAACCATCTTCTAAAGATGATCTTTGTTTTTGAGAGATCAGAGTATATACTTGGTTTAAAAAATAATTTTAGACAAATTGAGTAAATCATAGTGAGAATTGGCATGTGCAGAAAGGAAAAAAATTACTAAGGAACATCAGAGGTATATCCAATTATATATATATATATATATATATATATATATGGGGGTGGGTGAGTCTTTCTTTGAAGGTTTTCGAGTTTGGTTTATTATCATTTCCCCATCATTTGGGAGAGTTTGGATATAGATATACATGGTCTCAGATTGTAAAACTGTTGAGGGTTAATGGCATTGCTTCTATTTTGTAATAAGTGCTGTTTTGATTGATTCAAAACACTAGTGGGCAGTTGACTATAGCTTTAATTTATCTTTTGAATTGCTTATCCTTATATGCCAATTATAGCCGATTAGTTAATAAATCATTAGAAGTTTATTCACCTGTTTCTCAAGATGGCTTCAAAGGATCCTACCTGGTGTCTCTAAAGTAAGCTAGGAACCGTGTGCAGTACAAAATTTCTTGTTGGAGACAGTGACTGTAATTTGTTCTTCAGTGCTGCTTATTAGCTACTTACTGGACATCTTTAAAGCCTTTCTGAATGAATTAATTTATCAAAGAAGACGGGAAGGATCAGTGCTACTTAGCCAAAACATGAAAGGAAAGGCTTCCTATTGTTCTTTTCCTTCCATTCAGTGGTGACAATTGCTTTTCTCCTATCAGTTATTCCTGTATACTGTATGATCTTGTCTTAATCATGTGACTTCAGTACTTGATTCAGACTTATCCAGTGATTACTGAGCATAGATGGCATGGCCTTTTGCTGACTCCCCATTTATATCACTTTGTTTAAAATTCAGAACAGCACTAAGAAAGATTTTAAAGTTGGGAAAAGTTAGCTGAATGCAACACAATGAGTAAATGAAACAGTGAAGTTTTGAATTCAGATCTACCCAATTTAAATTTTTAAAAGTTTCTCTACACTTAGGTTTTAGGAATGTTAAGAAACCATAGCAGTCATGAGCATGTAGCTGGCATTATCAGCACTGAATCTCAGAAGGGCGCGGGGTTGGCGTTATCCCGTTTGTCACTGAAAAACTTAATCAAAGAGAAGTGGAGCAAACACAAAACTGTCATACAAATACACATGCATTGCTAATATTTATTGGTTGCCAGGTGCTACTTTCAGGATGCAAATGAAATTTCTTGTATCCCTCTCTTGGTTCTTCAAATAAGCACTAGCATGCACACTTCCTGTTTACAGGAGAAAGACCTAAATGATGGAGTAACTCACCCACCTGGCTTCAGACACTATCTTAAAAAGCTTAGCTAAAATAGAAGGACTTTGGTGGGAATGAAGGGCTGGTCATCTTATAATCAGAAAAACAAAGTAACAAATAGAATGAATTCAATAAAACAGAAGCTATGGATGTATCTATTTGAATATTCATTTGTTTTAACAAGCTACAGGCTACTCTATTAAGTATAAAACACAAGATTTGAGTCTTTATCTTACAATTTTGGGATAAATATTCCCTGTTCACTCCCAAGTAGATTAAACAGGGACCAGAATATTCTGTGAGATAACTATATCAAGGTTACCTCCATAGTCACACATAAGGACATATGAATTAATTTATTTAGATCAACTTAATATGTAAACAACTTTAGTGACAAAATGCCATATTGAGTGCAAAGGGTGGTATGACTTACAATATTAATATATGCCTCTTTGGCATAAGATTATTTTAAAGAAATAACAGGAGCAGTTCTAAAAACCAATATGTTATCCTTTTATAAGACATTTACATTTATAAGAGATCTCCATTTTTAAGGATGTCTCCCATCTGTAACAGGAAGTGGAAGATGACCAAATTTCTACAAAGCATTACCAGTGGAGATGGTGTTGACTTAAATCTGCACAACTATTCCCTGTTTGCTTTGCCTAATAACCTTCCTCCCTTCAACACCTTTTATTTTTAAGTAAAAATGATATTTAAGGTGGTGTCTTTGTAACACAGGCATCATGTTATAAGGGGAAGTTAACATGTTTCTCACCCCACTTAACGAGGGGCCAAAATAAGGGGCCAGGTGGGTTTAGAACACAGACAGTAGGTAGGCTCTGGGGAGACACAGGAAGAAGGGCTGGCTTGCTTCTTGGCTTTGGAGTTGCACTAGAAACTTGGGGAGCTTAGGGGAGACACATGAGGAGATGTGGGGAGGGTGACAGTGGCAGCTGTTACCTTGATTTGTGCTTCGATGTTGTTTTTTCCATCCCAAACTTACCTGTCTCTTTTTGTCCCTTCTTAAATCTCCCCACCAGGATGTATCTAAGATTTGCAGCAAGATTTTGGATCTTAGCAGCTCTGTTTCAGGCTCACCATGTTTGACTGGGCATTTACCCACCAGGGGATGGGTAATTGGGGGTATATTATTATGACACAAATCTCCCTTTTTCTGTTCTCTATGCACACTAATTCTATAAAAGTTCCTTCAGACTAAGTCTGCTTTGCTTTGGGGCACACAGACGGCCTGACCCTTTTAAAGTGGGCAAGTCTGGGGTTTCAGGGTGCTCCTCAGTCCATGTGCCACAGCGAAAGACTTTCAAGGATTTGTTTGGTTTCTCTGAGATCTCCACACAAACAGGAGATATACATGCTATTAAATTTCAGTCTTTTTTCATCCTGTTTATGTGGTTTTTATATTATGGCTAGAGGAGGGAAGAAAAGAATCTCAGTCATGAAACTAGGCTAGAGGGAAAATGTTTTTTCTTCACTTAAATGGGAACTTAGTGCTGTGTCAGGCTACTAATATTCCAAGGATGTTGTATTTTAGAACTAGAAGATGTCCTAACAGCCATTTATTCTTTACTCCTTGAAATAGAGATAAAGATTCTAATGTCAAGTAGCTCTGCAAATTTCCGCTCTTCTTTTATAGTAGCTTCCATGATGCTTTCTCCTTCCCAGCTCCCATTCCATATTGTCTTACTTTTCTGGGCTCTCATACTTAATTTTAAATAATAATAATAATAATTACCATTTAATCATAGCTTATGAGTGCCCAGCATAGTTCTAAACAAGTTACAGAAGTCATCTCATGCAATTGCCCCAACAATCTGCTAAAGTGGGTACAATTACCATCCCATTTTATAAATAATGAAAATGGAGTTAAAGTAAGACACTCAAAAAAGCAACAGAGGATACTTAACCAGAGACATTTTGCAGGGGTGGAGTGGGGAATGGGATCAAAAATGGGGGCGGTGGGGAGGGGAGTGCACGGGATTATGGTGATGGCACACGGGTGACTTGGTGATGGGAAATCCGCGGGGATTACAATTGAGATGGAAAAAAAAATGTAAACTGTTATAAAATAAAAAACAAGGAAAAAAAAGCAACAGAGGAAGGAATTTTAACTCAAGTTATTTTTCTTTAGAGGTCAGTTCAGAGAGATAAATTTGTAAAAAATATATCCTATTTTTACATATGGCAATGGACAAAGCTGATTTTCCTCATGGCAGATTGCCCCGTGAACTATAATTGATTCCATAACCTTATTATTATTATTACTTTGTATTTCTAATGCTTTGCACTAGTTGAATGAATGAATGCCTAAGATGATGGTAATAGGAAATCAAGTAGCTAAGAAAAGGAATCAGATAAAAATCACCACAGGAGACAGAACATGGGTCCACATGACTGAGGGCTATCAGAATTCCAGAGAATTCTGCCAAACAGAAACCGGACATCCCCTAAAAGGAGAAGGTAACAGAAACCTTTATGAAACAACAAATATCAACCTGCAAGGACCAACTCCCCAAGTCAGAAAAAGCCCATGGAAATAGGATACTTCTAGGACACAGACCTCGCCCATCCTGCCTGCTGCTCCTGTTAGCAGTGTATTTCAATACATCCACCTGTTCTGTTCTCTTTCTCTACTTTGTCTCATTCACCCTTGTGCCTCCAACTTCACCCTGATCTCCCCATAATACTTAAGCAACCGTTACACAGAAAAACATGCCACCAAAAGAAATAGTTTGGTTATAAAATTATGACTTCTATATCAGTTAGCTATGGCTGGATAGTAGACTATCCCCAAACTTGGTAGGTAAAAACAGCAATTTTACTATTTCTCAAATTTGCTGACTTTCCAGTGGCTAAAAACAGCTAGTTGAACTCACTTCCAGGAATGGGGCAGGGCATTCCATGCATAATGGGAAATTGCTGGAAAGTTCCATAACAAGGAGAAAGGAAGAATCAGATTGATGATTGCAATTGCCCACAACTTCCACCCTTTACAAATAACAAGGTCTTCAGTGATTTACCCGGCATTACAGTAAAGAAAATTCTACAGATAAGGCATCATTTAATTCAATCAATGAATATTAATTTCCCATTTGTATTGCATATTGGGAAGCTCTCACTCATTCTTCTGCTGTTGCTGCTTTCTTCATCACATTTGTTGATACTACTCAGAAATGCTTCCTACATCTGCCCAATTCTCTCTACTATATTACTTTAAGGATACTACTAGGGTATCCTTTAGTAAGGTTAAAAATAAGCCCCAATTCCTCACTCAGCAGGCATGTCTGGGAGGCTTGGATAGATAAGGGAATTGATAAATAAGGTTGCCATGGGAACTGGGCCATAAAACTCACCATGGACTGGAAAAAAAACAGCCCAATTCCAGGAATGAGGACAAAGTCGGATCATCGATGTCAAAGATCAATGCACAAGAAAGCAGTTATTGGAGAGAAAGGGTGGCCCCAGTAAGAATGTCCATGAACATGCAAACTGAAAAGAGAGCCTCAAGCCAGTTCTCAGTACAGACAAACTTTGCACGTCCTTGCTCCCCTTTGCAGAGTTTTCAAACAATGTGTCCTTTCTGTCCTTCGTCCTGTCTTTGCTGAATTCTTTCACCCATATGCTTCTGGCTATCACTCCAATCTCCCCACCATAGCGACTACTCTCAGGTTCCTCTCTGGATTCTGCCACTAGCCTATCTTTTAGTCCATTCCATCCCATCTCTAGCATCTGTTAGTTTCTGGACAAAAATAAACTGATGGGAAAGTTTAAAGGAAGACATAAGAAAGGAAGACCATAATGACAAACCACACACTGGGGAAACTTTTTGTAATGCATAAAGCAAGGATTTGTCATCTAAATACATAAATAAAACTTCGAAATAGGGCCTTCTCTGGTAATTGCAATGGGCTAAACTACAGCATTATGAAGGTATCCATAGCCACTGCAGCACTAAGTTCGATCCCCAGCCATGGAGCTGACCCACATGGCTCAGCAATTCTCTTCTGTTTCACCTGCTGCTCTCCTCAGTGGTGGTGTATTTCAGTTGATTTGCCTGTTCTGCTCCCCACTCTGCCTCTGGTGAATCCTCTTACCTCATCCCCACCGCCATATCTCTGTATGCCTCAGCTCTTGTATGCATAAATAAATACATCTTTAAAATACATATATAGGCCCTCCCTGGTGGCGCAGCGGGTTAAAGCACAGCACAGAGAAGCTTAAACCACTTCCGCATGAGTTCCCGCCTGCCCCGGAGGTGACCACATGGTGTGGCAGACCTCTCCTGACCCGCCCGCTGCTCCCTTCAGCAGTGCACCTCGTCTATCTGCCTGTTCTGTACCCCACTCTGTCTCTGGTGAATCCTCTCACCTCCGCATCTCTGGCCTGTACCCCAGTTCTGTACGAATAAATAAATAAACCTTAAAAAAATACATATATAAATACCTGTTAGAAATCAATGAGATAAACAACCTTAGACTTGAGTGAACAAACAAAACATACACAAAACAATGCATAACTAATTCACAGAAGAACTGGTTATTTTAACTATGTAACTATGCTGTACGTATTTTAGTTATTACTTAACTCCATGACTGCCCTTTGGTCTCTAAGTATATTTTGATTAAATGAATGATCAACTTTTTATTTGGTCAGGAGAGGAAAGTAGGTAGTTTACAACCTACAAACTACAGCCCATAGCAAACAAGGATGATATAATATGGTTAGAATTCTATCTGACATAACTCTAAAGGACCAGAAACACAGAGAAGGCAACATACTAGCTGTTGAGAGGCTATCATGGAGGTTTCAAAAATATATATGAAATGTGTTAAAAGCTTCGTGAATGGTCTATTCGGTTAGTAAATGCAGAATTACCCATTTTGTAATCAGAGGGCAGAAGATGCACATTTCAAGAGAAAATAATCTATGGCCCAAAGATTAGAGGGTTAAAAGCAGAGTTAAATGACATACTCAGTTGTGGAGATAAAGAAATAGTCATTATAGTATCTCAGTCACAAATGCCTGGGAAGAAAGTGTGAGTGAAGGATGACTCACTACCAGTGCAATGGACCTAAGTGATTAGCAGCTGAAAGAAACAAAATTATGGCAATTTGCAATACTTCCCTCCTATGGCCATTCTGAATTAATTTAGACCTCCTTACATTTTAGAAATCCTTTTTTAAATGATGACCCAAGGTCTTGCAGAATGCAACCTCCTTTATTATATGTTTTTAAAAGACATGGTATTTGTGCTTAGAAACTACATGGTAGTTTTATATATATATTTTGTACTGTCTAAATTAGGATTCTTTGCACCAAGAATAAAATTGCCCATAAAGGTATGTTTAATATTTCACCAGGAATTAGTAGATGGTGTGAATCCAGTTGTGTAATTTGGAAGACAGCTGCCTTTTTTATCTAGCTAAATCAGCACTTGATATTAAACAACTCCTAAAAAATTCCATTTTATTTCAATATTAACAATGCAATACAGATTCAAGAAAGGATAGTCTTGTTTTCCCACCATATTACTATTGTGTTTTCAGGAAATGAAGTGCATACATTTCAAAATTCAGTTCACTTTGTATGGAAGGATTTTTAGCATATCTATGATTCCAGGCTTTTAGCTGACTTACAGCACATGTTTCCAATAATGTTAAGCAATCTACATTTTAAAAAGTCCATGTTTCTAACATTTTTGAGGGCAGCAAATGACTAAGAGATGCTGAAGATTACAAAAATAATTTATAATATTTATACAAAAAATTAAAAGACCTTTATTGCTTGCATTAGATAATTCTCCAAAATAAGAAACGAGCAAATATATAGAATATTATTTGGAGTTGACTTTCCAAATTGAAAAAGGTAGGGGGCCTTACACTCACTACACAGATCTTTTTAACACACTAACAATTGTGTGAATTTTTGTAGGAGAAATGTAATATAAATATTCTTGAAGATGAAAATTGTGAGGTGTGTCATCTTATTGAATGGAGTAAACTCTGGATGACTGTTCAGTGATTGAGTGTTTGACATTTTATTGCAACTGCAATTGACAATCTTCCTGAAAAAGATTTTTATTGAAATATAAAAAAAAAATTTAGACATTTGTCTTTTAAGAAGCTATGCACTTTTTGGCATTTTCCCTTTCCTTATTCACTCTCTGTAAGCCTAATACCTAATCTTAGTTATTTCCCTCCTTCAAGAAGAAAGATACTAAATAAAAATTGCCTATAGGTGATAATCAGCAATTTATTTCACTCTGATCCAATCTATTTATTAAACACATTTGACTGAGTATCAATTTCAGTGGGTCCTGATGCAATTTATTATCAACTTTTCATTATTTTTCAGTGCTGCTTATATTTTTAGAAGGGATTCACGTATACTGAGGAAGGGGGTGAGCTTGATCCAAGAACGAACATGGACTAGTGCTACAGGAGAAGCTAGTTTAGTACTATATAGACTTGAGTTCGGATTTGACAAACCTTTCTTTGTACTGCAGTAGAACTGCAAATACTATATGGTTGGAAGGGAAGGAGTCAAGAAATAACACTTCATAGGACCATCCAGATCTGTTTAGTTTTGCTTTTTTTTTTTTTTTTTAATAAAATTCATCCAAAGGACAAAGGGACATCATTGAGGAATATTAAGTTAAGAAGTAACTGGGTAAGTTTTGGATTTTTCAAAGATATTTTTAAGTTACATTTTATAGACAATTTAAAGAAAAGAAACAGGTGGTGCTAGGAGAGAAAACAAGAAACTCTGAAACGTTAGGAAGACCCAAAACAGGCACAAACTTTGGGGTTGAAGAGAAAGAGGTGAATATAAGAAATGCCAAGTGTCAGAATCTGAGAAATTGTATTTATTTGCTTGTTTGTTTGTGCATATACTACACATGTCTGATATTCTATTTATACTCAATATAATAAGCACTTCCTAAAAACAAAGTTCTCTGAATGCATCAAGAAGTATGCCTAGGGGTTCTGGGGGGCGGGTGGGGGGGCAGATGGGTGCATAAACTTATGCCTGACTTATACATCAGGAGGTATGACCGGGAATGCCTGGGGGGCCATTGACTGATGACTAAGAAGGACCCCAGAAGCTGATCAGCAGAATGCCTTATTGACAAGATTGAAATCCTGACTGGGGAGTCAGGGCTGGATCTACGAAACCAAGTTATAAGCAGATGAGAGGTACAGTTTCAATCTTCCTCTGCTTCTTCTACTTTTCCCTCTCTTCTTCTACTTCCTCATATGATGAATGCTGTATGGCTAGTTTATCAATAAAAAGGCCAGGATCTTGCTCTCAAGTAGCTTCCTGCATTATGCAGCCTGCCCCATGAATCCCATCTCTGTCAGTGAGGTGTTGCAACATCGGAACAGGGAAAGGCTACCTTTGTATAACTGTCTTTGGAGTTGTTTTGGTATCGGCTGCAAGTTGTGGCTGGGCCTTTAACGCAGGCTTGGGTGAGATAAGCAATTCCTGAACATCAAGCGTGATGTTTCCACTGGCTGACTAGCAAAAATGACGAGAGTAAGGGGAATATATTGGGTTTGCTCTATTTAATTAAATTTACAGCAAAACCCAATACCAATCAATGATTTTTTACTATATGTTTTTAAATATGACTTCCTCTCATTTTTATTTACTGTTATTTTAAAATATAACTATCTGGCAAATACATATTTGGAAGCATACTGTGGAGCCACTGTATATTTATTTACTTCAGTAACATGATGGTGCCCTGGTTTGGGACCCACTAGGCTGAGGTCTTTGATGATACTCTTAGATTTTATCCTTTTAACAACATATGTCTCCCTGGAAAAGTGCATTCATCAAGAAAGAAAGTGATGATTAATATTATCATCCAATCTTTCATTAAACAATTGTGTAAAATGATATATTATTTAAAAAAGGAAAAAAAAATGTGTCAAACTCTACCTGCAGAAAAAGCTTCCAAAGTTTCCAACTATAACTTTTTGTTTAAGCTACCTCTTAAAAATTACTTGCTCAACTGTCCCTTCCCCAGCAAAATATACCACTGAAAAAATGTTTAGAACCAAATGGCCAGCATAACTCACCATTGATGATGTTTCTAGAACCTTCACATGCAGACCTACAGACTTGGGGGAGGCTGCTCTCCATAGGTCACTCATGGGTCTCGGGACCGGGCCTTCAGGATGTCTATCACTACAAGCCAAGCCATAAACTCAGCTTCTGGTCAGTCACAGATGTGGCATGTGTAGCTACGTGTCACAGGGTTTCAAGTGGAAGCGACATGGAAGTCATAACATGCAGGCAAGCGGAGCCAGGGCCTGACACATGTTCATAGGAAATATTACCTGATGAATCTAAGGTAGGATTAGTTTCCCTTGGTAGCTTTACCATCATCTCTACCCCCAAGAGTAACCTTTCAGACTGCAGAACTTATGTGAAAGGTCAGACCCACCCATCTTAATGCATCAGTAATTGCCAACAGCTTCATAATGCTGCACTGTAACCTGTTACACCACCAGAGAGGGGCCCCATGCCATGCTTTAATTTCTTCAGAACACCTGCCTCATCATCACTATTTGTGGAGAGATTGTTGTCTCTCTAAAGAAATACAGAAGCCTTACTTTTCTTGTTCATGGCTATCTAGTCTATGCATAGAATGCACAGCAAAGACACTGAATTCAAATGTGTGAAAGGAGAGCTTAAATAACAAAAGTTAGATTTGGAAGCTTAAATAACAAAAGTTAGATCTGGCAGCAAAATATACAATATGGATATGGGGGAAAGTTAGGTATCTGAAAAGACATGTCACTCCCAGATTATTCTGTGCTTTACTCTTAGATTGGGTCTCATTGATTTTCATTATATTATTTCATATACAAAGTGGGGGCTATTCTTCTAACTAAAAGCTAAAAGCTGGGGCAACTTATGTTTGAATATTGTTCCATTCCACTGTTTTCTAGATCTGTGACCTTGGGTCTGTCTCAAACTCTACACTCCCCAGAGCTCATCTATGGGGGGGGTGTGTGGTGGGGGCATATATCGATCTCACAGTGTTAGTGAAATTGAAATGAAACATACATGTATAACAGCCGAGTTTCTGACATGTAATTAGCACTCTTAGAATTAATGCTATGTGTGATTATTAACAAGTTTAATATGTCAAATTTCAATTACTACGAGGTTCTCATTTTTACCTTCCACAGACTTTTGCTTGACCAGACAGCTAATTTTGTAGCTATCCTTAAATGAAGTAGCAAATGTGATAAAGAAAACATAACCTCAGTCTACACGATTTGGGAAAACCAGAATAACTGATTACAGGTCCACTTATCTATATAAATATATAGCAAAATGAATGTTGAACTGTGTTTGGAAACATATTAAAGAAAATATCATTTTGTCCTTATCTTTCCTATAAAGATTTAGTTACTTGATCTTTTAAAAGGTCAAACATTTTTTTTCCATTTCTCAAGAACATCTAAAATGTTGGTGTGACCATGAGCTAATTGCTTTACTTTTCTATGTCTCAGTTTATCTGTTTTATTTTTTAAATATTTATTTATTTATTCATACAGAACTGGGGTACAGGCCAGAGATGTGGAGGGTGAGAGGATTCACCAGAGACAGAGTGGGGAGCAGAACAGGCAGATCACGAAGTACACTGCTGAGGGGAGCAGCCAGCGGGGCAGGAGAGGTCTGCCTGGATCTCCTCCAGAGCAGGCGGGAATTGAACTCATGTGGACGTGGCTTAAGCTTCTTCATGCTGTGCTTTAACCCGCTGTGCCACCAGGGAGGGCCCTGGTTTATCTGTTTTAAGTTAGTATTATAATACCTAGTACAACAGTTGATGGCTTCATGGTAATAAGGTGAAATTAGTTTCTTATGTTCAAAACCTTAGTCACCTTCACAACTCCCTTTGACACATACCAATTCATTCATTCATTCATTCATTCATTCATTCATTCATTCATTCATTCATTCATTCTCTAGACCACCTATTAGTAGCATTTGCTTTTGTGGGTATCCTCCATCCTGCTTTCACTCCACTGCAGTGTCTAAACTCACCGCCCAAGTTACAGATCATTTTCTTCCTTTCTGGCCTTCAGCTCCCAAAAGAAGCCCACTGGAAACAGGGAGAGGGGTGAAAGCACTTGTCACTCAAGTAGCAGGATGGGAACAAGAGGGGTGAAACAGGAAACAGGAAACAGGGAGAAAGCATTTGTCACTCAAGAAGTAGGGTGGGAACACAGACTGAGCGCTTACTATATGTCAGGCACTGTGCTAAGCCCTCCAGATGCACCGTCGTGCCTGCATTCAGAGAATCTCATTAGCTACTTGATCATACTCTCATTCCTTATTGTCAGGTGGCCCTAACCTTGCCATGCCATTTACTGTTCAATGATCTCAGGCAAGATATATCATCTCAAAAGACTTCACTTTCCTCATTTTTTTAGATAGAGAATATAATAGTGCACCCTCGTTAGGTGATTGTAGGAGTTTTAATTTGCAGTGCAATGGGTATTCTGGGTCAGGCAATTCTGTGGGGAGATGCTCTGAGCACTGCAGGATGTTTAGCAGCATCCCTGGCCTCTACCACTAGATGGCAGTATCACTCTCCCTTCTCCCACCTCAACTGTCCCTCTTGAACACCCCTCCCTTCTCCATTTTGAAGATGGAGATGACTCCAGACATCCCACAGTCACCCCCTTAGCATAAACACATGGGAAACTACCAGGATATTGAGATGCTAGGCATAATTTGTTGCTTTCAGTCACTTAAGTCTTGGGACTTTCCTCTATATTCTCTGTCCTACAGCTTAATCAGAGGTCTTCAAACTCCAAGATGAGCTGCCTGGGCTACCTTGCTTACTGCCTTTCCAATTCTTTGCAACACTTTTCTACCTTACTTCTGCCTTGAAATTCTTACCCATCTGCCAGAATATTTCTCCTGCAGAAGTTTCCCCTAGTTCTTTCCAACTGAACATTTCTCCCACCTCATACTTTTTGCCAATATTCTTGTACTTCCCTGGTAACCTTTATACCTCCCTTCTGTGTGACTGACAACCCCCTGGGAATGAGATTCTTGTATTTTTAGTCACTTTAGAAGGCGGCCGGTTTTCTGACATGTATTACTCACTCATTAAACAATTGTTAAATTGAATTTAGAACACAGAAAAAGTGAATGACATATTATAAGGCAATGACAAATGGTAAAAGAAAAAAGATAAAAAAATAAAATATTATTTAGTTCCTTGTTGAAATAATCAGATAATTGAACCAATGGAGGTTTATTGTTTAAATAATTCATGCAATTGCCTTAGTTTTCTGCTTCTTTCTGCACATGTAGAAACAGCTGAGGAAGAATTATAGTTGTCATTTGAAAACTATTAAGTGATTTGCCTACTGATGGAATCCATTTCTTCTGCTAGAAGCAGAATTTATCAAATAAAGGAGGTACAAGCAAATCAACATTCTTGTTTTATTAATCAAGAGGGAGGGCCTAGGAGCCAAATGCCAGTGTAGAGTGATGCCAGTCCAGGTGAAATGTTACCTTTTCCCACTGTCACCTGTTGTCATAGAATAAAAAGCACCCAGCTGCACCCTACCACCCCCTCCTCTCAAACACAATACATGGTTGTGATAATAGGTGAAATCCCCCGCTTTATAAGAGTTTGAAAACTAGACAGTTAAATGAAACGATCTTCGAATTGGAAAACATAGCATAACCTCTCAGCTTCACCACTTAAAAGTTTTGTGACTGTGTTTGGCTGAATATTGGCCTCCAAAAGATGTGCACACCCTAAACCCCAGAATCTGGGAATATGCCACCTTATGTGGTTAAGAGGAACCTTATAGATCCTGAGATGGTGAAATTATCCCAATGGGGCCATTGGGGCCAAATTAGTCAAACAGATGATAAGAAGAAGATAGCAGACTCACAGGCAGAGAGAACAACTTAAAGAGGTCACACTGCTGGCTTTGAACATGGGAGAAAGGGCCACAAATATCATCACAGGTTACAGTCCCAATTATTTATTGCTACATGCCTAGCAGAATAACTAGTATACAAAATAATTGGTGAGGATATGGTGGAACTAGAACTCTGATGCACTGCTGGTAGGAATATAAAGTGTTACCAGTTTGAAAATTGATTTTTCATGTGACCCAGACATTCTAGTTTGGTATTGTGCAAAAGAAGTTAAAGCACACATTCATACAAAGCTGTGTATACCAACAGTCATAGCAGCTTTATCTGCAATAGTCAAAATGTGGAAATGATACAAATACATATAACACCTAAGTTAGTAAGCAAAATATAGCCTATCCATATAATGGAATTATAGTCTTCAGGGAAAACAAAGACTTTCTGCACATGCATTTACATAGAGGAATATGAGACATATGCTGGTGTGAAAAATTTTGGACAAAAGGAAGTACATACTATGTGATGCCTTTTATATAAAACTCCAATAAATGAAAGACAGGCTGTAGCAACAGAATAAGACTAGGTGTGGTTTAAGATCAAGGCAGGGGAGTAGGGTCAGGACAGAAGGAAGTCATGGGAAATTAGAGAAACTTTAGGGGAAGATGGATAAGTTTATTATCTTTTGAATGTGGTGATGGTTTCAAAAGCCTTTAGATATATCAAGACTTCAAATATGTCTAATTTATTATATACCAATTACACTTCAGTTGTGTGTGTGTGGAGGGGTTTAGAGAGGTTGGGAATTAAAGGGAAGGGAGAACATATATGGGTAAATTCAAGGAACAGCACAGAGATATCTACCTGGGCACAATAACTACACTTATGTGTCTGCAACATAGAGATAAAGACTAATAGCAAAGTAGTTACGAGAGCAGAGTTCTAAACCAGGAGGCCCAAGGTTTAAATCTTAACTTTCCTTGGAAGGTTAACTCTTTTTTCTCAGTTTCCCCATGTAAGAAATGAGAATGCAATAGTACGAACTTCAGAGGATGGTTTTGATGGTGAAATATGCATAAAGATAATATATGCCAAGTTAATTTATGAAAAACATATGTCACATGAAAACATGACATGATTAACATAATAATGTTGATTATTCTTGCTATCATTTTTGGACAACCTTACAGCAACATAACTCATAGAACATGCAGTTCACATCTTTAAATGTGGTTTTTAGCTTGTTCGCATGACCTGACCATCACCATTCTCATTTTAGAACCGATTGCACCTCATAAAACCCCCTCTCTACCCATCTCCTAACCTACTCCTACCCTGACTTAGGCAGCAGTTAATCTACTTCTACTTTCACAGGTTTGCTTCTCTATATTCAAATTTACATGTAACTATCTTCATAGGCAACACTCGGTAGAGCTGGAACTATTACCTTCATAGTCTTTTGTGTCTACTACCTCATTCAGTATAATGTTTTCAAGTTCGACCATACCATAGCATACATCAGCACTTCATTCCTTTTTATTCTCAGAGAATAGTTCATCATGTGGACACACCACTGCTTATTCTGGTGATTATTATTGTAAGATAGACAGAAATGGAGGGAGAAGGAAGGAACAGAGGCGTGAGCCCCAGCAACCCAGGAACAGCAGGATATGTTATTTGACTAGAGAAGGAAAGGTGGTAGGAAAAGGAAGCTGTAAATTTCAAGGACATGTGGCAGAAATTCATTTGCTTCCCTACGGCTGTCTCTGCCTGGAGTCCAAAGAATAGCAGGTGACTCATTCATTCTATACAGAGACAATCTAAATGCAGAAGAAATTCCTGCTTTCTTACTCACTAGTCCTATTAGCAAGGGCAAGTCATTTAGCTCCATGAAATGTCAGTTTCCTCAAATCATGTCACCACCCTCTGTTCATCCCATCCAGCCCTGGGCTTACCCTACAGACCGCCTGTGGGGACTACATACCTCTGCAGGTGTAAGTATTTTATTAACCAGAGCTAATAAGCTCTAGTTAAATAACTTTTTTTTTTAAGTACAGAGTGGATTCAATAGTGCAGTAGAATAGAGACACTGAAATATTTTCTGATGAGTTTTATTTTTTTTTTTATTTATTTATTTTTTTTAAGGAATTGATGGATAAGAAAAGAACAAATTCCCCAGCTGGCTATCACTGTTACTTGAAAATGGACCATAGCAAGCTGAGGCTATAGTTGGCAAGACATGCTCTATTCATCACTGTAGTACATCAATTGCCATAGCTGGTGGGATATGGCGATGTTTCTACTAATCTATTTTACTGTAGCAAAAACCAAATTGTATATGATAGCCATCTCAAGAAAACAATAAAGACATATCATCAGTATTAACATCCATTTCATTTAATGAAGAGCTATTATGTGAATGAAAAGTCCTTTGCATGCATTGACTCCCAGAGATCAACATTTTGTAAAGAATCTCAAGGCAAGTTAGGTTTCCAAGTTTAAAAGATTTAAAATTTTAAACTTAGACTACAAGAACAAAATAGTGGTTAGCATAGGAAAGTGGGAAGGGATTGGGTAAATGAGGCAAAATGGCTCCTTTGGGAAAGGTGCAGGATAGAAACTAGACCTCTTAAACATAATGCAGTACAGACAGAGGCAGATTCATAATGTTGTATATCTGAATCTTATATAGTGTTATAAAGCAAGTTACTGAAAGAAAAAAAAGTAAAAGAAAAGACCTTTTTGCAAAGCTGTGATTTTAACGCTAGCTTGATAGACAGGTTTTAAAAAGATTTTGGTTTGCTTTTAAATATTAGAATTAATTATGATAACTCCACATTATTTCATATCCAAGCACTTTAGATTCTAAAGAAGTTTCTGGAGGGGGTGTTTGGTTTAGAAATGCCCTGGAAAACAGATGTTAATTATGATAAAAAAAATATATTTATTTATACATATAGAACTGGGGAGCAGGCCAGAGCTGCAGGGTGGTGACAGGATTCACCAGAAAGAGAGGGGAGCAGAACAGGCAGATTTGACAAAGTACACTCTGAGCGGAGCAGCAGGTGAGATAGGAGAGCGCTGCTGTGCCATGTGGATCACTCTGGGGCCAGGGACCCTACTTACACTAAAGTGGCTGCAGCCAGCTTGCAGTGCTGCGTTTTAACCCCCTGTGCCACCAGGGAGGGTCATGAATTCTTATTTTTGAGCTATCCAAAGTCCAGTCGTGCCTGTGTGTCATTATCTCATCAAAAACAGAGAATGTTTCCAAATTTCACTCTACTGTAGTTTATCACTTTTTTCTAAAACTTTTCAAAACTCAACTGATCTTCTGTGATTGAGACAGAAGCCACACAGACATTCTGTTAATATCTTCAGTGTGATTGATATTTCTCTCCCGCAAGATGTGCAAGATAGCATATGCGTATACGTGGGCAAGCGTATATATCTTTATGTTAATGTGCATCTGTTCTGCTCATCTACACCATACACTATTAAGATATTAAACTCTTCGAGCCAGTTTTTGCTTCCTTCCACAGAAAAGAACATTAACTTACCTTAGCAACCTCAGCAACTAACTCTGTGGCAAAATGTATATATTCAATAAATATTTAGTGAGTTTGTGAGGGAGAGGTCAAGGATGACAGTGACAACTTCAAAGGAAAATCTCTCTTCATGCACACACAGATAAAATAAGATCATGTAAAACATGAATGTAAATTGTTCGCCTCCTCAGATATTTTACTTAAAAAAATTAAAAAATTAACTTAAAAAATTCTCTTGCAGTAGCATTGTTTTATGAAATTGTGATTTAGGGGAATAGTTTCTCACTGCCTCACCTCTATTTTGCCACACCATAACTATCACCAAAGTGCCCATAGTCCTCCATCATAGACCATCCCCAATGGACCCCCCACAAACACACTTTATTCCCATTACCACCTTACCCTCAATTCTGCAAGCATTTCTTTAATCGTTCCTAGCTGGAATGCACTGTGGAAAAGTTGACATGTGGAAGGTCATTTTCATGTTACGCCTGTTTTCCAGTTGGTTACTACTTACCAAATATACCACATTTGGTATACCATGCTACCTTCTTTTGGACATTTTTCAATTTGAAAGCTATGGAGTTCATTGATATTTCATACTTTATCATGCTTGCTTCCCTGGGTAAGACCAAAGAAGAATACTAAAGTTGAATGACGGCATTCTAACACAATGAGACCCTTCTTTCGTTATTAAAGAATCTTAAAAAAGTCAAAATTCTGCATCCTTGTGACTCTTGCTTGTTTATATTAACGGTCAGCCTCTTTGAAATTATTACTGTTACTTAAAACAACAGTCACCATAAAAAAAAAAACATAATGAGTTCTGTTCTGTACAAAGTCAGAAAAGCTGTTGATGTCTAAGAGATTTGAATCACACTGCCAGGATTTTAATTTCATATTTACCTCCTTTCTAACTGTCTGATATCAAATAAAGGATTCAATTTTTCTCTTTATCTTTGACATGAAAAGAGAAAGGATGCCATGAGTATTTACTGAGATAATTCACGTGAACAGGCTTATTTCCTATGTAAGAACTAAGATGGTTCTTTCTCCATTGTTATCTGCTGTTTTTATGATACTGTTATTAGTAGATGCCTCCATGAACAGAACCATTCAGAACTGATATGAAGATATTCCTAACTTTCCATGGCCCCAACCTAGATCCATGGAAGAATGCTAAGTGGGGACCAATGTCCAACGGACCCAAAGAGGATTAATAATCTGTTGTGATTAAGAACCCTGTCAGTCCTCCCTGGTGGGCCAACAGGTAAGGACTCAGTTCTACAAGCCAGCAGTAGCCCCTTCAGTGTGACTTCAATCCCGGTCCCGGAGGTGATCCACATGGTGTGACAGACCTCTCCTGACCTGCCTGCTGCTCCCCTCAGCAGTGTACTTCGTTGATTTGCCTGTTCTGCTCCCCACTCCATCTCTGGTGAATCCTCTCACCACCACCACCACCTCTGGCCTGTACCCCAATTCTGTATGAATAAATAAATCTTAAACAAAAAAAAGAACCCTGTCTATGTATTTAGATAAACAGTATCATCACTAATAATGTTAGTGCTTTATCATATTAATTGGCCATATTATAGAGTGTTCTGTTTGGGGTACTTAGGTTGTTTCTAACACATCGCAACTATTTACAATACTCTGGTGATCATGCATGCATATATATCATTAATTGTTTTTCCACTGATTTCTTTATAATACATCTTAAAGTAGATAATTTGAGGCCAAGAACAGGTATATTTCACAGACTTTTGATAACATGGCATACTGGTTTCCAAAGGGTTATGGCAAGTCATATTCTCAACAACAACTTAAAAGTGTTCGTTCTCTATATTCTTGTCACTGCAGGGTGTTTTAATTTACTTTTTTTAATTTAAAGAGTATGGAGGAGGAATCCCATCAGGTTTGAGATCTCCCTGGGAACAGTAACATCAGATTGATGGTACAATGATTTATTAACCAGCTCCTGAGTCATGGGAATATGGGAATTTTTTTCTATTACCAAGAACTCTATGAATCAGACCTAATAACTATTTCAGGCTTTACCAATACAGCTACATTTCGGAGAGTCCAAAGTGAAAAAAAAGCTATAAATTTTTTATCAAAAAAATTCCCAGGGATGTGATAACAGCAAATATCCTTTTAGTTTTCCTTAGATTGGGGCAATAACATTGTTTCACTTGAAATTATGTATCTCATTTTAGACTCTGGGGGACCTAATTTATAGATGTATTTCTAGAAATAAGTGGGACTCTACTTGTTCCTAAATAAAAATGGCTATCACAAAGGAACAACCTCTATTAGTTAACCATGTAGATTTTACTTTTTGTATATGAATCACAAATCTTACAAAGTTATTTGAAACTTTATATGTTCCATTCTGTTGCTCTGTCCATTGAAGCACCTGTCAGAAAATGATGATTCACAGTCCTTTTATTAGCAAGGAGAGATAAGAAATAAACTTAAGTGTAGATTGGACTGATTCCTATAAGATAACAATTTTCAGTAGGTGAATAAATTATGTGCTTGCTTATATAAAAGAGGAAGAGCTGTGCTAATTAATCAAAGGAAGGCTTGTATCTTCTGATCTATTCCAGGACTGTAATGTATTTGCAAAAGGTTTCTGGACATATCCCTGACTATTAAATGTTATCCATTTATGTTACTAACTCAAAGTGTGATTAGAAACTACACAATTCTTAAGGCAAAATTAAAGTTAAGATGTCCTTACAGTGATCTGATTTTATTTTGCTGTGATTCCTGGGTGCCCAGAAACCAGACCTGAATTCTAAGATAAATTATTTAGGATAGATATACCAGTTATAGATTTCTCTTAATTTACTTGTATTTTTAAATTTTTGTTTGTTTCCTAATATGCTAGGAGAGTAATGTTATAAAGCCTTTGGTGAATATGGGGAAAGGAAGGAATCTGTCATTGACTCATCCCCAAAAGATGGGTAAACAAAAAATAGAGTCATACATTCCTTATTAATCTATCTATTAATGATTTATTCAACCTGTAAATATCAACAATGAGTACATCGTTGGAGGAATTATGAGGTCTTAAAAGGGGAGTCGAAATTAGGATTTGTATTTGTTTCTTCCTGGAGAAGGAAATCCTATTGACCTAAAAGCAGTTAATCCTTCTTTAAAGATATTTGCTTTCTGAAGAATTTCCAGTTTGGTTCTCCTAGAGGAAGTCCCAGACTTTCTATTTCTTAACTATTACTTTTCCCTCTTCCAGCGTAATATATATATATATGTATGTACACACACACACACACACACACACACAACTTTGGGAGGCTAATTAATTTTCCTTTGCTGAATAATTTTACTTTCCCCAGGATCTAATTATACCTGGGTAGCTATTCTAACATCCCAGTAAAAGGAAGCTTGAACTTCCACAGCTGAGAATGAGCTACACATTTATTTTGTTTATCTACAAGGTAGCCAAGTCAGTCCACTACAAGATTTTCAGAACTGATCTAATCAAGGTACCCTGCTTTGTCATACTAGATTTTGAGATAAAGAGCAATAAAACCCCCTGAGGATGAGAAGCAGCTTCTGTTCATGCCTAAGTCCTTCTCTTTTTTTCCTAATTGAGGAAAGATATGCATGCCCTAAATTTCTGTCTATTTTTCTAATTGAGGAATCAATTATTATACCCTTCTTTATGACCTAGAAGAATGTAATTTGGGCAGTCTTATCCAGTCATAGATTTACAAGTGAGCATGTCCTCCCAAAGAGTCTCTTCTTTACTCTTGAAGCAAGGGAGAGATAACTCCTTCATGTGTACCATGTACAGTTCCTTCTACCTTCCTTGATGTCCCAGGTCCCTACATACATGACAATCACCCCAGCTTGCTCCATTATTCTTCAGAATTTATAACCACGTCATTTCCAGGTAAATTACCCATACCTACATTATTAAATTTTGGCTTTTCTTCAACTATTCTATCTGATGTTACTGATTGGGAGGGGGGGGCCCTTCCCTCTGTATCCTGACACTCTTCAGTTCACACTTCACCGATAACAGTGACCTTGTCAAGCAAGTTCCTCCATGTGTGAATAGTGGCCATCATTCCTGTTTCAAGCCATTCTGCCTCTTCCATTCACCATGGAAATGTCTTTCATTTATTCTACATGTCCTTCCCAAAGAAGGGGACTATGTGCTCCTTTCCTTTTATCGTCTATGGCTTCATTAGTCCAAGTATGATTTTAAAGATCTCATTACCAAGAATGGAACACTGTGTTGCTTTTTTTGGTTAAATGCGGCTATATTTTAAATCTATAGTGTTTGTTTTCCATACTTGAATGGGATAGAGAAAAACAAAACAAAAAACCCAGAATCTCTTTAAAATATCAGCATAAATTTATTTATGTTCCCTACAGGAACACTTGGGGATAAGAAATAATCCTTTCCTTTAAAAATGAACACAAGATATGATCAAGACCTTTATAGCTTTAATTATACCTTCAAGCTTGCACAAGTGTAAGTTTTGAGTGTCAAATTTGAAAGGATGATCAATCTAGTAGTACCTTGACATTCTTAAATGATATACCCAAGAGGTCTGTGCTATAATCAACTTTCTAAATGTTACTGTAGCCTGTTCCTTTTTATAGATTATTCATGTTAACAGGTGATTTACCATCTACACCACAAAGGCAAGCATTAAATAATATCAAAATAGGTCCTTTCAATGATTATAGTGCTAGCTCATTTTATGATGATTACTTTTGTTTGATACGCATTCATGATGCTGAGATAAAGCCAGATACTGCCCAGTTAAAGAAGTCAAAATTGTCTATTCCACTTGCAACAGCACTATGACCACAGAGAGGGCAAAGCACCAGAATTTCACCAAATGGTATGATCAAGGCAAATCCAAATGTCTCTTATGTTATCTTGAATCTCAAATAAAGATACACAAATATAAAAGCAACATGGTTCACTTATTCTAGAGGTATTTTCCCCTGGAAAGTATTACATAAATCCTGCTACCAGCCCTTTTTACAGGAGTTTGATTGGATTACAGATCAGCATTAAGAGCTGACTTTTATTCAAGCTGATAGTTCTTTTTCTATCGCTGCCATACATTCTCTTTTCTTATTTAATTTCTACTTACAAATAAACCCAGGTGACACAGATAATTTATTCAATTACAATGATGACTTCCCATTGAAATAGTACACTGAGTCAGCTAAGCTTAATTACTACCTCGAAAAACTGGTACTTCCACATCTTTACAGAATGATAATATGCCTGAAAAGTTAAAATTTACTATATTTAATGAAAAATTTAAAAAGTAGCTAAAACCATAAATGCCAGTGATCTACTATACAGTTGTTTGCTCCCTGAAAATAACAGCTAGAATAGCCACTTTCAGTCTGAAAATACATGAATCTGGCTTGCTTCTCAAAGCAGAAGAAAGATATTAGTGATATGGCTGTTTTCACTACCAAGAAGGAATCCTCTTTGCATGCTTTTAGGGCAAGACAACTGTGACATAGCCTCTATAATATCCTCCCTCCCATTGGCAGGGCAATCCTATTCTTTACAGTTACTAGGAAAGGATACTTATTTGTGTGTTTCTGTTTTTTTTTTTTTCCATATGAAGGAAAATACACTATGGTAGCAGTCATGACTTCTCTTTTCTCCTTTAACTCTTTCCTCTCCTTAGTCAATAACGTTGCTTACCTGATTGGTGAACTTGAGAGCAAAACTATGTCAGTTACAACAGACTGTTCACAAGAAGGTGAATTCAAGTGTACCAGAACATACTGAAAAATTGACAGAGTAGATAGTTGTGTGTGTGTGATCTGCAATTGCCTAGTACTTCCTGGGATTGGATGGGTGAATCTGTCTAATGCTAGGGTTAAATGTTAGGAAGTCTATATTTGCCACACACTAAAACAACATTCTGAGATATCAGAGAAATTAGCTGCATCATTGATGAAATTGTTAGCTGGCTCTTCATTCATTTATCCTTTTGATTTAAGAAACCTCACTTTATTCTGAACTTAGTCATAGCTGAAGCCAAGAGAACAGTTTAGTGGAGCTTGGAACTTACTTTCTCAAAACTTATCCAAAAGGTCCTGGTCTTCCTGAGAAAATCCAAAGAAGTTATGGAAGTATTCCAGATTTCCAGATGTTGTTATTTTATACCTGCAGAAAGACAACACAAATATCCTATTTAAAAACCATAGTGTAAAAATGACAACGTCAGGGTTAGAGATTTCTGCCTGCTACACCGCCCCAACAGAGTTTAGCTTTTCAAAGTTACATAATATTCATATTTATAATACATATTAGAATATATTTGCTTCAGTTTACCCATTGTAAACTCACTAGTCTTTCTGATGTCAATGTTCCATGTACTTTAAACAGGTCACATGCATTTATATATATATATATATGTGTGTGTGTGTGTGTGTGTGTGTGTGTGTGTGTATATATATATATATATATATATAAACTTTATATAATAAACTTGAGTGATCTTATACTTCTGACATAACCAAAAAACAATATCGATAATTGCCCATTTATTTAATCCTAATAGCCAAGTGGACATATTGCTAGAAATATATACTATAATTCATAAAATTCTCAATGTTATATACCAACAAAGAAGGAAAATAAATATAGGCATTAGACTGAGAATCAGAATGGGATTCAGCTCATTACCCTATCATAATTAGCCAGGCAACTTTGGGCAGGTATCCAAACCTCACTGAATCTAAATTTCCCAACATAGAAAATGAAGGACTTTTCACAAAATTACCTCTAGGCCCCTTCTAGCTTTCAAATTATTTGAAAAGGGAAGTTAATTTCCTTCTAAGGATAGTTTGATGATAGTAGAAGAGTCAAAAAGAATGTGTGGCATCAAAACTCTCTCATGTTTAGATAAAGCCCAAATTTTTTTTTATCTCTCTTGCTACACATTAATTATTTGTCAGTAAATGATATTAAGGTGGCCATAAACAATTTCAGGTTCACCTAGTGATTTGCAAAATAGCAATGATACTTCATGGAATTTATTAAATTTAGTTCTTAGTTTATATAATTTATAATATACTAGAGTATAAAATTCTGAAGTTCTGAAGGAGTTGAAGAAACTATAGGTAACTTGTAAGACAGTTCACAGAACTTGGCATTATGGTATGCCTGTTCATTTATCCTCAAGTATTTTCTAAAAAAAAAAACTATTTCTGGGAGAGTTTTTCCCATCTAATCAGGGTCCTCATAGCATTGTCTGACATAAGAAATAAAACTTCTAAAACTGGCCCTCCCTGGTGGTGCAGCGGGTTAAAGCACAGCACTGAGAATCTAAAGCCACTTCCGCATGAGTTCAATTCCCGCCTGCCCGGAGTTGACCAGATGGTGTGGCAGACCTCTCCTGACTGGCCCGCTGCTCCCCTCAGCAGTGTACTTTGTCGATCTGCCTGTTCTGCTCTGCACTCTGTCTCTGGTGAAGCCTCTCACTGCCCCTGAGCCTCTGGCCTGTACCCCAGTTCTGTATGCACAAATAAATAAATCTTTAAAAAAAATTCTAAATCTGAGAATCGTGTGGTAACGGAAATACTACTAACAATAATAGTATTTCAAATCTTTTTCTTGAGGAAACAATGGTTGAAAATACTATGTAAGTGTCAGGAGTACAGATTCACAGCTCAGCAAAGGTATATACTACAGCACACACAGCACAAAAGGTCTAGCTACTGTCTACCATCATTCAGTGGACAGATGCTCCTCTCAACTGCCCACCCCATCTCCTCTACTTACAAGAATAAGTTAAAACTCACACATCATATTTTTCTGTTGTTGTTACTAAAATAATGGAGACTAATTTAAGGCTGTCCTATATTTCAGACACCAGCCTAAACACTCCACATTATTTTATAAATTAAACCCTATAACTACTCCGAAACATTGGAATCATTCTCATGTTAAAGAAGAAACTGAGGCAAGAGTCAGTTGTCACAAATGGCAAGTGGCATTAGCATGTCTGATCATTCCAGAACTCATACTCCTTCCTTTGTTTTACCTCATGGCCCTAAAATGCTTGTTGGCTTCACTAGTCCAGTAAATATCAATTTCAATAAATGTTATCAAATTCCTATCATCTGGGCTTCTGAATGCTTCAGCGAATATCCATCTTTTGATACATGGAGACCTTGTCTGGCTTCTCTCCTGAGTTGTGAATTTTGTATTTAACTTCTATATTCAGAGGAACAACATACAGCTTTGTTCAGCTTGTATCCTGGATTTTCTTCCTGGTGTTTAGCATGTTTCAAAGAACTGTTTTGTTAGCAATGCTTTGTGCACAATCTCATATAGAGAATTGAGCTGGTGGAGCTGTCTGTAGAAGTGTCCCAGGCATGTGAAGAAGCACTATGGTGGGTGGTTGTGAAAAGAAGGAGGCAGAGGTTTTTTTTATCAGAACAAAGTGAATCATATCATTACACAGATTCATAGAATGTGGGGCTGGCTGATGGTTCACTAATCAAATGAAAGTTCACAGTGGGTGGGTGAAACAAGTAAGGTACAAGGTGTTCACAATCTAGAAACCAAGTTTCTAGATTTCACCCACCAACCCAGTTTCTCAAGAGTATCATCAAGTCTTAGCTGTATCTCTTTTTAAAAACATCTCTTTTTGAAGAAAACACTACTCTAGGCTTGTGCATGCCAACTGCATTATGCAGTTTAAGGCCCAAGAGAACAGTGGTTGCACAATTGATGTAGATGTCAGAAAATACTGAATTTGGCCTTTCCTTGAGGCACAGTGGATTGGAGTGCAGAGCTGCGAAGTTGGGTATGGCTGCTTCAGTGTGGGTTCAATCCCTGGCCCAGAGGTGACCCACATGGTATGGCAGACCTCTCCTGACCTGCCCGCTGCTCCCCTCAGCAGTGTACTTCATCAATCTGCCTATTCTGCTCTCCACTCTGCCTCTAGTGAATCCTCTCACTGCCCCTGAGCCTCTGGCCTGTACCCCAGTTCTGTATGCACAAATAAATAAATCTTTAAAAAAAATTCTAAATCTGAGAATCGTGTGGTAACGGAAATACTACTAACAATAATAGTATTTCAAATCTTTTTCTTGAGGAAACAATGGTTGAAAATACTATGTAAGTGTCAGGAGTACAGATTCACAGCTCAGCAAAGGTATATACTACAGCACACACAGCACAAAAGGTCTAGCTACTGTCTACCATCATTCAGTGGACAGATGCTCCTCTCAACTGCCCACCCCATCTCCTCTACTTACAAGAATAAGTTAAAACTCACACATCATATTTTTCTGTTGTTGTTACTAAAATAATGGAGACTAATTTAAGGCTGTCCTATATTTCAGACACCAGCCTAAACACTCCACATTATTTTATAAATTAAACCCTATAA
>NW_004567116.1:13013298-13021162 GCF_000260355.1 Condylura cristata | reverse complement strand
ATTTTGTAATTGTGGAACTCTAAAAAAGCTTCATCTTTCCATGGGATAGCTTCTTAATCTGCTAATCAGGGTCACAAGAAAAGCCTCCTCTCTTTTTGCTTTGGTTATTAAGAGAATGTTTTATAAAAGACATCGTATAAGGGTCTGCATAGGCTAAGAGGTGCTGTATAAATATTTCCAGGTATAATTATTATCATCGCCGTAATTTATTTCATGGGAACCTAATGTAAGCAGACATCCTTTGAAATTTGTATTTTCCTTTTAAATAGGGAATGACAAATCACAATTAACAAAGATTCTGGTGGATGAACTAATAGAAGAGGCAGAAATGAGAAGAATCTTAATGCAGATGTTAGGTTTCTCACCAACCAAATGGGGAAGACACTGAGCCCTATCCACATTTGAAGAAGTTTGTACAATAGTATAACTGATTCAGAAATTGATTTTTCTGCTCAAGACTGTTCACATTAATTGAACTCAAAATCAGAGCTCTTTGAGCTCCTCAGAGCTAGACCTGTACTGAAAACAAAGATTTTGAATGGCAAAGGGGTGAAAATAGAAAGCCTCCCTTTTTCCTTAATCATATTAAGTTGATGTGAGGAATGTCCATTTGGATTCTGTTGTTAGAGAGCTCAGTTATGCAATATCCACACAAAAATAGCTCCAAATCAATATAACATGTTTTAAATTTACATTAACATTTAAATTAATGAGGAACTCAATGTTGGTTATGGAGCTGTAGATCTTTACCATTCTACCCTTTCTTGCCAACTTGGAACAGAGGCTATTGACTCACCTACTCAGTCTCATAAACAGCTTCCAAACTTTGTATGTTTGGTGCCAGAGGATTTTCAGACTAGTGAGAGTTGCCAGATTGACATCACCAGGGAATGAAGCTGGCCCTAACCACTAAGGATATGAAACATTCCAGCAAATGCGAGCACCTTCCTGTTTGTCAGACCTGGGGATGCCCAGGTTCAGAGCTACTCCTTTGCTCCCCATTAATACTATCCAGGAGATATTTTCTAGAGAACTTATCCTGGATACAGAATTGCGCTAAAATTACAAAGGTTCTACTTCAAGGAACTCATAGGAAATAATCATAAATAGAAACAATAATGGAATAACAAGACTCACAAGTATGAACAATTATAGAATAACAAGACATGTTCTATAACATCAGTGTTGCATACTGGATACCAATAGAGGCACCTGAAGAACACTGAAGGAAAATAATGAACAGTTTCTGAAGAAATGAGACTTGAAGTCAAATAGGAATCACAGCAGAGCAGAAATCCTGCCCTTTCAGAGAGGAGAAACTATAAAATCTGACACCTTCCCTTTAATTAACACGAAGTTCTGAATGATTAGTGTGTGGGAGTATGTGTGTAGATACTCACATACAAGTAAAGGTGTAACACATTAGCTTGGATGGTCAGAGATAACAAGCTTGTGAGAGAGCTCACTGGCCTTGCTTAGGAATGTGGGTACTACTTTTAAGATGATTCAGATGCAGAGGCTCCAAAACATTTTTGCTTATTTTAACAAACTACATATGATTAGGAAGTTTCAGGTTCATAGCAAAACCGAGTAGAAATTACAAGAAGTTTCTGTATATCCTATCTGCACACTCTCTTGGCCTCTCCATTATCAACACCCCAGAAAACTAGCATACCTACTATAATTAAGCAGCCCACATTGATACATCATTATTACCCACAATTCATAGATGACATTGGGGTTCACTCTTGGTGTTGTACATATAATAGCATATCCTCATTGTTGTACTATGAAATAGAATAGTTTCATGGGCTTAAAAATTCTGTGTACTTTAGTTATTCATCCTTTTCTCCTCTTAACCTCTGGCATGCTGATATTTGCAATATCTCCAAAGTTATGTCTTTTCTAGAATTGCTAGTAGTTGCAATCAAGCAATTGTATGTGGTCTTTTCAGGTCGTCTTCTTTCACTTGGAAATATGCATTTAAGTTTCCTCCATATCTTTCTATGGCTTGATCGTTCTTTATTATTATTTTTTTTTTTTTGGTACCGAATAACATTCTACTATGTGGATGTAACACAGTTTACCTACTCATCCAAAAGAGGATATTGTGGTTATTATCAACTGTTGGCAATTATGCATAAAGCTAGTATAAGTATCTCTGAACAAGTTTTGTGTGGACAGTTTTCTGCCCTATGGGTAGGATTTGGTGGATTATATGATAAGAATATGTTTATTTTTATAATCACCACTTGTTATCTAAAGTGTCTGCATACCATTTTTCAAATGAGAGTTTCTATTGCTCCGCATCCTCACCACCATTTGGTATTGTGCATGTTTCCATTTGTGGACAATTTTTTGGGTATGCATTTTTTATCTCACTGGTGTTTTAATTTTCATTTCTCTGATTGCAGTTGATATGGGACAGCTTTTCATATGTTTATCTGTGATCTATATATCTTTGGTGAAATTTCTGTTCAGTTCTTTCACCTATATTTTAACAGAGTTGTTAATTTCTTCATTGTTGTTTTCTATATTTTGGACAATTATATTACCAGTATGTTTTTTAGAAATATCTTTCTTCAGATATTCCACCAGAAGAAAGATTAGAAGATACTTTCTTCTAATTCTCTTGGCAGTTTCTTTCACAGAGCAGATCAAACTAGATGATCAAATATTGAGAGTCCCACATATACTCGATATTTGGGAAGATATTGGAAAATCTTCAAAGCTGAATGAAGTTTCTGGAGAAGGTCTGGTGGAGAATTTAGGTCAGTCTTGCCACTAAGGCGCAGATATAGCAATGTCAGAGGAAGAACTTTTATAAGCTTTCCACTGACTTCCCATGGATTCATATAGAAAGTTCTTGATTTCCACTATTGAGCTTTTAGCAGAGACTAATTTGGGGTTTACGCCTTTGGAGGTGATGTGGGGGGCTTGTACTCTTAAAGGGGCCACATTTCCATTTATGAACAGGGAATTCCAAATGGAAAGTACTAGTATTTTGGATTTATTTTAAATTTGTTAAGCTTTGCTGATCTCGTGTAGAAAGAAGAGACGGGGAAGAGGGACACTATATTTATTTGCCATCAATAGGAAGATAATATTTATCAAAGCTATTGAACGTCACACTAATTTTTAGTACTTTGCTCAGTGTATGGATGTGTGTTCATAATCATCTCAGTTATTGATAAGTCAGTCCATCTGTCTGTCCTGTAGTAAGAAATTCACTTGATAAGCATTTAATATTAATTAGCCATGCTCTGGGCAAGATATTAAAGACACGACTTAAACAGAAATCCTCTTTTGGCTGTATTATGTTATATATAGTCTATTAAACACCAATATTAAAAACTGTAGGGCAATTCAGAAAACTGATTCCATTTTGTGTTGACTCTAGGAGTATTGCAAGAATTAAGGATTAAACATATAACATCAATTGTTTCTATTTCCTTTAAAGATCTATTAACTTATGTAAACAGAGCTGGGGTACAGGTCAGCGGTGCAGGGACGGTGAGAGGCTTCACCAGAAACAGAGTGGGGAGCAGAACAGGCTGATTGACAAAGTACACTGCTGAGGGGGGCAGCAGGCAGGTCAGGAGAGGTCTGCCAGGCCATGTGGGTCACCTCTAGGGTGGGGCTTAAGCTCATGCTGAAGAGGCTTTAGCTTCTTAGTGCTGTGCTTTAACCAGCTGCATGACCAGGAGGGCCCACTTCTATGTTTAAACTTTGAAAATTTATATCCTTGAGGATGTCAGCTTTCTAAATTTTTAAATTTCCAAATTATAATTGTGATTTTACTTGCTATTATTAAAAAATGCCCTTTTTTATTATTAAGGTAACACTGATTTACTACTCTGTGTTTTAAGGGTAGTGAACACTATCTGATGGGGTAGACACTGTACATCTTCACTTTTTTAAAAAAGGGATTAATCTTTACATATCAATGGTCTCATGTTCTTTCTACTTGTTTACAGGTATCTAATATAGGGACTGGCTAGATTAATTTAGTGTAACAACTGAAGATAATTTCATGCATATTTTAAAATAATTTGGATTTGAGAGGAAGAACTATGGGGTTTCTTATAACAACTTCATGTTTTCTTTTTCCCATGGCCTATGCAGTTTTACATAAGCCCTCTCAACATTCTGTGACACAGTATTTTTTATCTAAAGTGAAGTTAATTTTATGGAACCAATTTAAACTATGTTTATTTAAAATGAGAATCAGGAACTTGGTGTCCAGGAAGAATCCTGGGTTCTTTGGTTTTTATTGCAAAATAAACAGAGCATATCATCATTATTATTTGTAGTGGAAAGATTAAAAAAGCAAGAGGTAAATTGCCAGAAAGTATAGTCAAATTATCAGTTCAATAAATCCACAGACTTTGTGATTTTTTTTTTTTTTTTGTATTTGCCTTTAGCTGTTGTAGACAACAGAAGTAACCAACAAGGCTCATGGATCCATTAAACATATAATCATATATTTTCTTGTATTTATCCAATGCAGGCAGTGATCACCACTGAAGTAACTCTAATTGGATCAATGTTGAACAATTGAGGTAAAGAGCATTCCCTGAGGACTTATAACAGGTTGGGCATATTCCTTATCTCAGGGGTTCTTAGTTGACAAAAATTTTTAATGTGTTTCCCCAGTAATATTAATCAGGATGATTATTTCTGACCTAAATTACAAACAGAAGAGAAGATCCTTTCAAAAACAGAGTATTTTTATGGAGTATTTTGCTTTGTAACTGAAAGATTAGAAGCTTCAAGTTAGACAATTCAGGTAACAGCAGTATGTGGGAGAACCCCCCAAATTTTCTGCACTAGATAGATATACACATACATTTTCTATATAGCTACATAGTTATATGAAGTTATGCCATCACACAAATATACCATATGAACATTGGCAGATATATTGCTCTATTTAAAGATTATTTTTTGTTGCCTGTTTTGTATCTCAAAGAGAACAAAGATAAGTCTGTTTTCCCTATAAGGATAAAATGAGACCTGTGACCTGAGCCAAAAGGCAAGTTTAGAGCAAGGAGACCAAGTGTGTGATAAAAAGCTGTTCCTTGGGAGTGGGACTGATTCTGAAGTCCAAATGCTGTCATTATGTATTCTGCTAATAGCAGAGGGAAGTGAAAAGAACAGTTCTGTAAGAGCTGGGTGCAGCATTAAGATTTAATTAAACCTTGCTTTACTTGGGCAAGTTAGCTATGCAGCAATGTCAGGGGAGAACAGAATCCTTCCCTTTGTTTACTAGCAGCAAAAGGACATTCAGCTGAAATACCAGTGCACATGGCTGATGTAAACAAGATGAGGAAGCTACTGACACAGTGCTGTGAACTGAAACCATGTACATGAGCGATGCTTGAAGGACATGGGAGCATGGAGCCCACAGAAAGCAAAGGTGTGGGGAACACTAGCAGGGAGTGGGTTCTTGGTTGTTCTGGGAAAGTGCAATTAAAACCATTTGGTGTGTCTCCAGGTATGCAAGAAGTAAAACCAAAAGTAATAATGTCAAGAAATGTATTTCAGCTTAACAGGAAGAAAAATATCTGAACTGTCACTACTCCTAAGGGTGAAACAGATCGCTTTCCAAGGCAGTGAGGGTGGTGTCATTTGACTATTCAGTAGACCTGCACCCGCACCTGTTGTGACCCTCTTCCATGGCACAGGTCGTGCTCTGAATTCAATGAGTCATGCCCATTGGGTATTCACTAAAAAGCAGTCATTGATTTATGGATAGAAATGAATGAAAGTTGTGTATGTGGCAGAGCTTGAGGTTGGGTTATTAGTACAGGTCCAAGTGCCACACATAGCCAATAACACCAAAAAGCAGCTTTTCTGACAAAACTTTTACAGACATGAGGCCTTCAGTGTGAACACTTCAGCAGCACATTGGTTTCTTAGGACTTGTCATGACTGACCACACAATAAGGAACTTAGAATAACAGAAATTTACTCTCACTATTCTAGTGGCTATAGTTCAAAATCAAGAGTAGAGAGTGCTATCAGTAAAAAGGCTGGGTAAGAGTCCTGGGCCCAGATCCCCTCCCCAGCAATAATCATTTGGCATCCACTCACAGACAAACATTCCTTCATGGAGTCTTTGGGATCCTGAAAGAAGTTGTGACCCTCCAGTGAATTTAGATGCCTAATCAGGCAGCTAATTCACTGGCCACGGACATGTCCACTGAGGCATAAACTGTTCAGAAGTCCTGAGAACTGGACTAGAACTCTGTTTGCCTTTTGAGTCTGCTACCTGCACTACATCCCAGGGGACATGGGAGGAGTCACATCCACCCATAGATCAAGTAATAGACATACAGACTTCAGTCTCTGTCACAGGCAATGAAGGGCCCCGGGAAATGACTTCAAGCCCTCCTAAGCCTTGAGTCCACCAAAATTAGTCAAAAGGTTGATTCTGAAAGGGAGAGGGAATGGGATTTCAGCCCATTCCAACTATCACCTGCTAGTCGTCTTGCTGACTTTGGCACGCTGTAGTAGATGTGCCCAGCTGTGTCTCTAGGGAGCCTCAGAGCACTTCTCACTAGGCCTCTGTCCTTGTCCAGCTATAGTCTTGAAGCGCAGATACCAGGAGAGGAAATTCCTATCTGCACCCTTGGAGATCTCTGTAATGACAGCCAGCTTGTCTGCCAGCACCAGGTATCTTTCCTCTGCTCCTGAAATCCTGATCTCTATTCTTGGCTCTAGTTACTCTAGTCTCACATTGACCGGTCTGCCTATGGATCCAGAGAGAGCCATTATAACTGCCACCCTAGAAATACGAAGGCTCTTCAGAGGCTACTATAGCCAATTATATACCAGCAAATTGGATAAACTAGAAGAAATGGATTAATTCCTAGATACATACAACTACCAACCTAATCAGGGGGAAAAAAAAAAAAAAACCTTAATAATACAACAAGGCTTAAGGAGAATGAAAGGATGAAAAAGTAATCTAAAGCCCCCCCCCCCAACAAAGAAACTTCTGGGGCCAGATGGCTTCATTGGTAAATCCTTCCAAATAGAATTCCCTTTATAAGATGAACATGTCTGAGTATTTAATGTAAAGCATGATGACTGCAGTCAAATTACCGTATTATATACTAGAAAGTTACTGAGAGCATAGATTTCAAATGTTCTCTCATGCACAAAACTTTGAAATTTTTATAAGGTAATGGGTAAGTTAATTAACCCCATTGTGCCAATCATTTCACAATATATGTACATTTAAAGTATAAATACACATGTACACCTTAAAACTATACCATGTTATATCCAATTTTGTCTCAATACATTTGAAACAATACAATTTTGTCTCAATAAATTTGAAACAATAAAATTTGAGTAATAGTTGTGTTAGTACTATGTCCCAAACAGATGCATATTAAATTTATTTGGGAAACAGGTGTGGAGAACCTGCTTTCTTTGAAGCTCTACATGAGAATCCTTCCTTGACTCTCAACTGTTACTGATTTAGGTGTTCCTTGGTATGGGGAAGTAAATCCGTCCTCTTGCCCAGCTTCTCAAGGCCTTCTGCACTGTCTTTCCTCTATCTCCAAATTCCCTCTATTAGGCACAGGGCATTGGATTTAGGATCTACCTAAATCCTGGTTACACACAGTTCCTATTATCAAATAAAGTCACATTCACAGGGACAAGGGTTTAGCATTCAATATGATTTTGAGAAAGGATTCAACACATATTAAGCAGTTTTAATTACCAACACAAGAATGAATTAAAGTGTCTTATTGAAAAAAAAATATTTATGCATCTAAAGGGAGTGCAGGCCAGAGGTGTAGGGGCAGTGAGAGGATTCTCCAGAAATAGAGTGGGGAGCAGAACAGGC
>NW_004567116.1:12998516-13012562 GCF_000260355.1 Condylura cristata | reverse complement strand
CATCCTGTCCTCGGTGGAGCCTCTCATCCATAGTACCTCTGGCCTACACCTCAGTTCTTCTATGTATAAACAAACAAATAAACATCTAAAAAAGAAAAAAAAAGTGAAGGCCACCAAGAATATGTCACTTTTGAAACTATCACCTTCTTCTCTACCATAATAGAAAAATAACTAAGACAGTTCTTACTGATTCACCTCATTTGCTTTTATTATGTAAACAGGATTATATTATTCATTATTACATATCCAAGTTTATTATTTAATTGGAGATATATATATATATGTGTGTGTGTGTGTGTGTGTGTGTGTATTTTTGTGCAAACATAAAGATATATTTAGATATACTTTTATCTATAGGCATATTTAGATATGTTTACATCTATGTGTATGTATACATATGACACAAGCTATGCAACGTCTATCGTCTGACAGATTCCGGGTAGATCGGGAAAAGCTCTGAAAAAATCAGACTTTCCACTGCTAACTTATGTTATGACCTCCCTTTTTTGTATAACCGTAATATCAAAATATTCTGAGCAACTTTCAGCTTACAATTGGACTGCCTCAGCCGCATAAGGCCCGCCTGCCCTGACAAGCAAGTACTGCACCAGGGTGAAAAATTCCCCTGAAGTCAAGTGACTTGACTACTGACTGATAAATAAACACAAAAGGGCTGTTTTTGCAAAGTCTCTCTCACTGCCGATGGAGGATAACCCAAATCTTATCATTCTATTATCTCACCTAGGCCCTCCCTGGTGGCGCAGCGGGTTAAAGCACAGCACTGAGAATCTAAAAAAGCCACTTCCGCATGAGTTTGATTCCCGCCTGCCCTGGAGGTGACCACATGGCCTGGCAGACCTCTCCTGACCCGCCCGCTGCTCCCCTCAGCAGTGTACTTCGTTGATCTGCCTGTTCTGTTCCCCACTTTGTCTCTGGTGAAGCCTCTATTATCTCACCTAGCCTTCTATTAGCTTCTAAAGAATTACTCAAACTTCCTATTGTTTGGCCTTTAGATGTGGAAATTCATCCAGGCTGCCTGTTTTTAAACTAGTCAAGTTTTCCACCTGCTATACCTTAAAGGAATCCACAAATGTCTTCTGGCTAGTTTTTCAGGACTCTACTATGTAGTCTTTATATAAGAAAATTCACCTAAGTCTCCTATTCAGAGATTTGATTAGCAAGGAATTTCCTCTTCTGTCTCCTAGGATGACTCAGGCAGAAAAACAAAAAACCCATTAAGTAGTAGATAAGGTTTAAGGGACTTCTATCTTAGTTGATCTCCACTATAGTAATATTAGTCATAAACTTTGTGCACGTATGTACCTGTTTTTAACCTTAATTGATTTTAGAATGTTATATCTCAGCTAAAGGGCAATATGACCCTAAAACTGTTCTTAGAAAAAAAAGATGATTGTAATCTCTCAGCCCAGTTCCTGTGCTGATGTCATCCCACTGCTTGCTCCTAATGTATAAAATAAACCTCTGCTGAAGGCAGAGCAGGAAGACTTGCACCCAACTCTGACTCCCGTGTCTTCCTCTCTCCCCTTTCCCCCTTTTTTAGGAATCTCCGCTGGCCGACGCCTTCCCACCTTAGGGTCCTGCCTGTTTTGCCTCCAGATACCTCAATAGTTTGAGCTGGTCTCCAACATACATAGAGGCATGGACACACGTATAATTATAAAATAAACCAAGAAAAACAACTTGCTTAGCTGACATAATTATTTCAGCTTTGGTGCTTAAGGTGGAAAACCTGGCCTACTTTTGTGCTTGTTCTTTGATAATACGTACAGAGAGAATTCCACTGGGACTCCTGTTCCATTTTATATTGAGGGGTACCTATCACACTTTGAAAGGTTTTTGGGTAAGATGGCCACATGATTTCTAAATATTAAGTTTGTATCTACTGGGAACTTACGCTTATTACCAAAGTCACAGTTGAAACATTTCAGTGGAACTTTTAATAATGGTTTCAAAAGACATTGTCAAGAAAAGCATGCGACTGGGTGCTATTATCCATAAGCAGTAGGCTGGAGTTTAGGAAAACAAGTTGAGGACATAATAAAATACTCTAAGAGCAGCTTATATCAGTGCTTCACAGTGGTACACCACCCAGTGTGAGTGGGGGTAGGAAGGTGGTTACATTTTATTTTCCTATCTATATGCTATCTCACTGGGAGTGTGCACTCATAATTGTTTTGTGGTTACTCACAAGAATCCAGCAATTAGAAGCTTATTAATATAGAATACTTAAGCCACCAGATAATAATAGACATAAATATAAATAATATACATATATGTACCTACATAAGCAAATCAACCAGTGAGCAGAGAGTGTAGTATGATAAGAATCAACACACAGAGGATATCTAAAATTTTTACTTTAGCTCCTTCATCCCTCACTTTCCTTCCTCCCTCCCTCTCTCCTTTCTTTCTTCACTCCTCCACTCTCTCTCCTTTCCATGTTTCCTTTTTTTTTTTCCATTTTAATATCCTGTCTGCTACAAATTAGCAGTTACAACTCAGAAAGAAAAATCTAATCTGAATGCACCTTTAAGTTTTTATTATGGATCTAATCTTCAGCATAATTTGTAAATGGGAATAGCTTGACTCTAATCACCCACTGAACAACTAGGAAAATAAAGGATTGCATTCCCTTTTCAAAATTTCGAATGTCTCAGTATTAGTGACGGTATGATGGAAATACCCAAAGACCATCAACATTTCATATCTATAGCAAAATCATGAGCAAAACCAAGAAAAGTAGCAGCAAAATAACTGGATAACAGTCATTTTGCTTAATGGAAATCACTGAAGTCATTAGCTTGGTCATTATCACTATTCTCTGAGAGCTGTTAGTTAACAGTGTCTGGTTGACCCACAAAATCCTATGTACTCACAACTTTTAAAGTCATGAATTAAAGAATTTTAAAGACAAATATAGATTTTTCATTCATAGAAACATGTTTAACATATCTAATTTAAAATACACAAACACAAATCCAGGACCTTTCTAAATGGAAAAGTTTTACACATTGCAGTATTTCATAATTGTTCTTGTTTTATTGTTAATTTTTTTTTTTGGCTTCGGAACCCTTTGTTGGGATTGCGGAGTTTGGGGCCTGGGTTTTTTGTTGGGGGAGGTTTTGCTTTTTAGTTTTTTTTTTTTTTTTTGGAGGAGTTTGGTTTTTTTGGTTGCCTTTTAAGGGCTTTTCCCAAATTGGTTTCTTATTTCAAATTTAGTTTTCCCTTTTTTTTTTTATTTTTTAGTCGTACATGTAAGCCTTCACTAATTGAGCTGTAAGACAAAAGTTAACTTTCTTATTAAATGACTTTGTAAAACACATTCCAAGAGCCAAAACAATATAGAAAATTAAAATTTTTAAAAAATTACCTACTTTTGCTACTATGTGAAAAATGTATTCTGTCACTAGGAACTGGAAGCAGGAAGCTCTTAGAACTGTATTAAGAATAATTCATGTATCTATTTCTTTTTTTTAAGATTTATTTATTTATGCATACAGAACTGGGGTATAGGCCAGAGGTACAGGGGCAGCAAGAGGGTTCACCAGAGACAGAGTGGGGAGCAGAACAGGGAGATCGACAAAGTGCACTGCTGAGGGGAGCAGCGGATGGGTAAGGAGAGTTCTGCTTTACCATGTGACCCCCTCTCTGGGGCTCAAGCTCACACTGAAGCAGCTGCAGCTAGCTTTCAGAGCTGTACTCAACCCATGTGCCACCAGGGAGGGCCCCATGTATCTATTTCAATGTCCACCTAGGGAGAGAATTGCTAGTCATTTTTCTTTATTAATTGATATGAATAAAAAAAATATGTAGCATTGCAACAGCTAATCCTAAATTTTGACAGAAAAGTGAAACATGGAAAAGGGACAGAGAATGGAGAATTGGGAGATAAGCCCTCACTGAAGAAAGAGTTTAGTAGATAATGTAAAGGAGGATGGAGTTTAGTAAATGAAGTGGAGGGACTGGCCCTCCCTTGTGGTACAATGGTTGAAGCATAATGCTATGATGCTGTCTGCATCCTTTGCAACATGAGTTCGATTCCCAGACCTGGAAGTGACCCACACGGTGTGGCAGTCTTCTCCTGACCCATCCACTGCCCACTTCAGTAGTGTATTTCACTTGATCTACCTGTTCTGCTCTGTCTATGGTGAATTCTTTCACCCACCACACCTTTGGCCTGTATCCCAATTCTTGTATACGTAAACAAATAGACCTTAAAAAAATAAGTGAGGGAGACAAATGGACAGTTATTGAAAGAGCACTCCAGGCAAGGAATGAATTAGTAAGATTTTATAAACCATGATTGTTGACTTATTGAAAGATTCAGTAGGGAGATAACAAAATATAATTTACATTAAAAATCACTCTAGCTGTTATGTAGAAGTTGGATTAAGGTAAGAATGAAAGCTATATCAGTTACACAGCATTCTTCATATATGCTTTACAGGTGATACCTTTCTAAAGATGAACATTGCGCAATTGCATAGTTTATCAAACTGTTTTATATTTTCTGTTAACTCGATTACAGTCATTTTACTCTTCCCCTATGAGTACTTTCTCAAATTCCTTTTTTAAAAGAGTAAGTACAACTTGCTTTTGACTATGTTTACATTTCATATGAATATGTAGTTATTTTGAAACTCAATTTGACTTTTTTTTATATCAGATAGCAAATTAATGTTGGCATTCAAAGAACATGTTCTAGAGGCAATAATAAATTTGATGTGAAAAGAGTTCTTTAGTCAAATATGTTTTGGAATCACTGAACTAAATGAAGTTAATCAGATCCCATTTTTACAGGGTTGTTCAGAGAATTTAACATGATTTTCTGCACCGTGGCTCTTCATGAGGTGAGATAATATTTGAAGTGTTTATTAAACTTAATTGACTACAGAAGTCCTTTTTTTTCAGATTTACAGATTTATAGAACATTTCAAGGACCTAAAGTTCTGCTGAAGCCATACTACTGTCTTTTGGAGAGTATTTTTCAATGCATTTTAATCTGAAATAACCCAAAATGTGTAGCCTATGCAGTTAAAACCATAACTGTGCTGGCTGTAAAAACTACCACCCAGTTTGCAGACCCACAAGGATCAAGCATCTTTTGATTACAGTCTTACAATAGAACCATTTGGGAAGAAGCTTTCTAAATGACAGTCTCTCCAGGGAAAGAATTAAGATGCCCTACACTTTCTCCAGACTGATATAAATATGTAAGAGTCACATCTCTTCAAGATTATAATCATTAAATTGGGGGAACCTGATTAAAACAAATTGCAGGGCAGTTTCTGGCCACTCGATTATTATAAAGACCCAGACGCCACATGTTCATGCTTGCAATAGAGCAGAGACATCTCTCCCGACCAGGGAGGGCTCAATAGTTAGTGGGTGCTGTGTTCATTCTTTTCTTATCTCTGCTTCCAGTTAAGTAACCAGCTACAGAGCACCCAAACCAGAGGCTGGTTTTACACCTTTTCTTCCTCTTTATTGTGTCAACTATCACAGCCCAAGTGTGACAAAGTTGAGTCTTCATACATCGGGGTCCTCCCAGCAGTTTATTACCCACCCCTGTAGAAGCAGGAGACCTGAGATTGGTTCAAGACTGTAGATGGCATTTTGCAATCAGCAATTTCTTTGTATCAGAAAAATACCCAGGAAAATAAAGATTGTGTTAGATATTCCAAAATTTCTTTGGACAGTCTCGTGTGATTGTGCCAAACTAAAAAATATCCATTCTTTCTACAATCTAATGAAAATAGCTTAGGTTTTAGAATAAAAAACACCTCCAACTCCACTTCTGTTATTTGAAAAAAGTGTTTTAATATATGTGGACTTATTTTTTCATCTTAGTGGAATATAATTAGCTAAAAAGAATATACTGGAAAAGCACAGCAAAAAATTTCTTAGACTTTGCAAAATATATAGGTATTACCAGGGAGAGAAATGGAGGAAGGAAGTGAATTGGTTTTTGGCATGGGAAGTTTATGGAGAGTAGTGAATTATTTGCACATATAGAGAAGTAAAAATGTACCCCCATCTTTTAAAGATATGTAAATGATGGATGAATAAATAAAAAATAAAATGGGAAAAACATTGTGCTGAGTGGGATGGTAAGGTGAAATAATGTGATTCAAAATTTGTAATGTTCTTGAATCTAAGTCTGGTAGAGTAGTTCCATTTTTCTTAAGATGCCTAGAGAAATACCTTGCTTCAAGTAAGCACCTGCTATATATTTTTAATTATACTCATTGAACATATATAGTATATTGAAGTTTAGTTTTTTTTTTTAACTTACAGGTTCCAACAAAAACAATACCACTAGCAATGTGACTTTGACTTTTTTTTTTTTTAACAAAAGCTTTTTGTTTGTCATAAAGGACTACTTTTAATCTTGGAACTGTCTTAGGTGATCAGCTGATGACAATTAAACCCATCTTAGTTGCAGTTTTACTACTTTGTCCATTTCTGTGAATTTTTACTAAAAAGCAATAGTGAGGGATAGCTCTATGTTTTGAATAAAAGAAAAAGAAAATTGACCCTTACTTAAAAATTTCACTTGTGTGATTCCAAGATTAAAAATCATAAGATTGTATGGGTGTATGACTTTTTTTTCTGTCTCCTTATGGTATTTGAAAAATAAATATCTTTAGATAAAATTTCACTAAAATTATCTGTATATTCTATTGCTCTCATTCTAATTTACCAAGTAAGTCTCCACCTCATGCTTCTTCACATTCTGTAGAGACACGTGGTTGTTTCAATGTGATAGAATTTTTTCTAACTTATACAACTAGTAGGTTAAAAAATAGCCATGTATATGGGATTCCAATTTTTCTTTTTTTCCCAGGGGCAAAAATATGAGATGTTCACTGTTGGAACAATATAAAATTCAAGTGTTTGTTCATAATTTTTGCATTTAATTACTGCTGGAGACAGGAAAATAAGTGGGTTAGGATATAACCATGTACCTAATTTACCCACTTAACTCGTTGAACACTGCTTTCTACTGAATATACTGTGACTAGGGAAAGTATAAGTGGTGGCAGGTGGGGTAAATTCAATGGGGGATGTAGACAGAATTTTAAAAGTTAAAATTTATTTATTACTCATCATATATCTATCTCTGTATCTATCTATCTATATGTATGTATATATTTATTTATTTTAAAAAAAGACTTATTTATTTGTGCATACAGAATTGGGGTACAGGCCAAAGGCTCAGGGGTGGTGAGAGGCTTCACCAGAGACAGAGTGGGGAACAGAACAGGCAGACTGACGAAGTACACTGCTGAGGGGAGCAGCGGGTGGTCACCTCCGGGACAGGCGGGAATCTAACTCATGCGGAAGCGGCTTTAGATACTCAGTGCTGTGCTTTAACCCACTGCGCCACCAGTGATGGCCATATATATATATATATATATATGTGAGTCTTTTCCCAGTTACTGTTTTGTTACTTTATATATAAAATATTGCCATATTTTATATATATTTGCATTTACATGTATGTACCTACCTATCCTTTATATGCAGACACACTTATATTTTATATATACATTTGTAAACCTTATATAAAAAAGGAAATCATACAATAGAAAAAACAACCAACTTGCATAATATCAGAAGTGAGGTTAAATCTCAGGTCTGTTTATCTAGGTTTCCCTTTATGGAGAACAATTCGGATTTTTCTTTCATAAATACAGGCAAGCAAGAGAGGGAAGGGGAATTCAAATCACAAAGTCCACAATTAAGTTCATAAGGTGACTCCACTATTGTGGAAGATTTGACGTTCAATATTCTATCTGTATATATCTAACAGGAGTTAATAGACTTTCTGGGGGCTACAAAACATAAATGAAGGAAACCTTGAATTTGTCATGGTCACTGCATGGTCATTGCATGTTGTCTGCTAGAGTCAGAACATCATCACCTGTTGAATGGAAACTCAATTGTTGGAAACTATAAAACCAATTGATGCCTGATGTTTCTCATTTCTTTACTCATTTAAAATATGTGAACTTGTAAGAGGCTTTATATGCACATAAATTCATTTAATTTGTTACTTTATCATTTTGTAGAGTTAAGACAGTAATCACAGCTGATACATCACTTTCACATCTTTGCCTGACTGAGTGGCAAGTTTGGGGCTCAAATGTAAGAAAAAAAAAAAAAATATATATACATTCGCAATTGCACTCTCCAAAATTAAATACCTAGGAGCAATCCTAACAAAGGACAGAAAGGACCTATATATGTATATGTATATCGTTTCTGGTGCTGGGGAAATACAGGGATGACTTGCAATACTGACTCCTAATATGTGTCTTTCCTGAGGTTTTTTCCTGATATACGTTCAAGTATCACCTCCAGCCAGAAAAATGGTATTACTTTCATTCACATTTTACTTGAAAGGAATAGGGTTCATGTATTTATTTCCCCCACAGTTTCCAGAGCTTAGGAGTAGCACCACTGATCTTAGCTGTGAGACCACTTAAATCCTAAATCATAACTGACTCATGTGAACCCTAGGAAGAAATGACACTAGGTTGTTCTGAAGCAACATCCTTTTGAATGTTTAGATACAGCTGCCTTTGGCAGAGGTTAGTGAAGGCTCATTCAATATCCTCTCCTACTGTCTCTCCTTCTTTACAGATATTGTTGTATTTTCAGCAGGTATGAGGGCAGCCTCACAGATGGAAGTCTACTCTGCTCACCACACTCAGTTCCAGTCACACGCACCTGTACCTTCTCCTCAACCACATCCCAGGGATCCTAAGGAAACCTGTTGATCCAAGTATCAGACTCTCCTAACGATTTCACTGTACTACAGAAAGAAAAGCAATCATTTCCTTCCTACACTTCCAAGATGATGATCGTTAATTATATGGAGGGTGGGGGAGATATAAAGAAAGGGGAAAAAAAAGAAGTTAGAGAAATGTTTTTCTCACTGTTAGTAACAGTTAACATTCATAGAACACTTACATATAGTATTTAAAACACCTCGTGTCTGAGGATAGAAGTTAAATGCATAAACTTAGAGGTCAGGCTGCAGGTGTGAAATTCAATTCTGAAATTAAGTCTGAGTTTGGACAAGTTAAAATTAAAAAATATATATATATTTTTAACTAATGTCATACTGCATTACAACATTGTATAAGTTTCAGATGTATATATATATATATATGTATATATATATATATGTATATATATATATATATATATATGGCATTTAGGGTAATAAGAAATAAGTAATAAGAAGAAAGTTAAGATTCACAATGAAGCTTTTTACAGGTGAGAATATTAAAGACCGATATTGGACCAGGTATAGGGTGTTGGGGGAAAGTCATTGTTTCAGTGTGACTCTTGTTCATTAAAACAGTTACATTTTATTGCTAGTGTCCTTTTTACCTCACTTTGCATATTCATAGAAATCTGACACTGGAGGGGAGCATGGGGATGAATTTGTGGCTGTTAGAGAATGTCACATTAAGAGATGTATATTAGGGTCCACTTCAGGCTATTCTACATTCTGCTTGGCACCTTCCTTCTATTGGAGAAAAAAAAGAATTAATTGGTTCATTTAGCCCTTCACTTCATTCAGCCTCTCACTGGGCACTTCAGTTCTCACCCAAATGAACAGAGATGGTGTAAGCAACATAATATATTTAATGGGGCTCTCAAAAATCTGTGGTTGTTGCTCTTGCTTCTTTAAAAGACACAAATCATTTATTTCCTTCTGTGAAATTCCATTACCCAGCAAAAACACTTTCTTAGCCAATGTATATCTTGTCAAGTAGGAGCCCTCTCTTTCCTCCCCACCCCCCAATATGAACAGTCTTGGAGACATACACAGTGTGCCCACAGAGGATGCAGGCCCTCCTCATTCTACAAAACCCACCAAGCTTTCATCTCCTGAAGCACATTAAGGACATAATGTCCTGCTCATGAACGGAGACTCACAATAGGAAGTCTTACCATTGTGACGACATGGATGAAACAGAGGGACGACACTGAGTGAATTGAGCCAAAAGAAGAAGAGACAAAATCCAGATGAAACAAAACAAGAGAAACAAAACAAAGAAGCTGATGACGCTAAACCAAAATAAACCAAAGTCGGGCTACAGACTTGAAGGCTGTAAGAGAGGTGGGGACAAACAGGGGAAGGGTCCAGGGTAAAAAGCTAGGGGTGCCTTAGCCATGGGCATGGTGACATACATTTGAGGAGGTATGAACCAATGCCCCTTAATCCCATACAGTGTCATAAACCAATATTACTGCAATACAATTTTAATTATTTTTTTAAACAAGAAAAAGGAAAAAAAAATGATAGGAATAGGGAGAAAGTTTTTAAAAAATCATATAGAAGTTTCAACCAAAGGGACCATCTCAAGTAAAGTCTATCCTTTCCATTTCAAAGAAAAAGAAAGACGTGGAGGAGTGAGGTGATGAGTTCGAGAATGTAAATCAAACTCCCTTCAGCCAGCTGAAAATAGCTGCTACTTCTGAAACCAGGCTGGCTGCTTCAACTTGATAGCATGCTAATCCCACTGGTTGGTCTCCTTCTCTCCAAAAATGCATGGTTACCTATGAAGAAACTCTGGCCTCTTTGTTCCCACATAAAATGGCTCCCTTTTCCTTTCAGAAAATTCCCCATGCTTCTCTTTCTGCTAGTAATCCCCGTTTGAGAAATGACTTTGGGAAAACATCAGGGAAAGGAATTTTATCATTAATATTATTTTGTATCAAAAACTCCCTTAGGCTCACTAATGGCTGGTTTTAGTTTCTACTGATCCTTCTGCTCAGGCTTCTTCCAACACTTGCCTCACGGTAATGACTCTCATCATCTTCAAAAGCCAGTTTAATTAATCCCCTCCTGTTTAACAAAAACCAAGTTAATTTGATAGTTAGCAGAAAAGGTAAAGCTGGTGTTTTCCCTCTAATGTATCAGGTAGGTTTAAGGAAAGGTGCTGGCAAGTGATATGGAAGAAGTAATTGTTATTGGAAAACAGTTTAGATAAGTGCGTTCATCACAACTGCTCCGTATCACTAAGTGGCCTTCGTTAGAAGCACAAGCAGGCACACTGTTTCAGGCAGACAGCCCGTCTTCTGTGCAATAGATGAGAAAACCTCTACTTTGGAATAGAGCCAGGTGGCAGAAGTGCATGGCACATCCTGGCTGCTTGGGAAATAGGCTGTCATTTAATTTGAACTCCCCAGTAGTATGCAATCAGCTTCCTTAGTAGAGATAACATCTCCCCATTGGAAGCTATCCATTATTTTCAATGTGGGGACTCAGCGTTCATTTCACTACTCGTCAATTAAAGCTATCCCGTCATTTAACTGGGGTGTGTACACAAAGCCCAAGTGCTAATACTAGTCCTTAGTACTATTTCACGCTCAGAATAAGATATATACTTCGATCATCCTTGATGGCAGTTTCTCCATGTCAGTTTATTCTGTGGCCAGATAGGTCTCGTATTTCTATTTTTGATATGATTTTCAACTTCAAAAATCTGTAATATCTGCATTATAGGATATAATCCAAGTTCTCAAATAAAATAGCAGAGGCCGCAAGTAATCTGAATGTAACACCTGGCCAATCCTATCTTATCTCTTCTACTTAATTTCTTTTTTAAAAGATTTATTTATTTATTTATACAGAACTGGGGTACAGGCCAGAGCTGCAGGGGCAGAGAGAGCCTTCACCAGAGACAGAGTGGGGAGCAGAACAGGCAGATCGACGAAGTACACTGCTAAGGAGAGCAGCGGGTGGGTCAGGAAAGGTCTGCTGCGCCATGTGGGTCGCCGCCAGGGCCAACTCACACTGAAGCGTCTGTGACCAGCTTTGCAGGGCTGTCCTCGAAATGTTGAGCTACCAGGGAGGGCCCGGAAAGACTTCTTCTTCTTCTCTTTTAATAACATAATAGTTTGTTTTTACATCATGTTGTGCCTTTTCCATCTCAGTTATAATCCCCGTGGGCTTCCCATCACCAAATCACCCATGTGCTATCACCATAGTCCAGTGCACTCCCCTCTCCCACTGTTTTTGACCCCATTCCCCATCCCACCCCCATAAAATGTCTCTGGTATATAGCTGTTCATTATTATTATTATTATTTTCTCCCCTGGCCCTTAATAATCCTGCTATGAGTGAAACCATGTGGTATTTTTCCTTTTCTCGGAAAGACTTCTTAATGAATGGGTCATAAGATAGTGAAGTCAAGTGAGTTATAGACAAATTAGGTCAACTGACTACACTGTAACCACTAAGAAAAGTTCAATAAGAATTTCAGGGGTCGCTCTGGTCATGCAGGGGTTAAGTCTCAATACAATCAAGTTATCTCCACCCACTGCTGCATTAAATCTGTCCTCAGTCAGGGAGCTGACCCACATGGTGCAGCAGACCTCTCCTGTCTCACCCTCTGCTCCCCTCAGCAGTGTATTTCAGTCAACATGCCTGTTCTGCTCCTCATTCTGCACTTGGGTGAATCCTCTCACCATCCCTGCTCACTGCCTCACCTCTGGCCTTGGCCTACATCCCAGTTCTTGTATGCAGAAATACTTTTTTTTTTTTAAGAGAGTTTCAAGCTAAATAAAAGTATACTAGATTGCTATATAGTAAAATAAGATAAAAATATTGGAAGAAACAATAAACTAAATATCAAGCAATAACTAACATAAAGTTTATTTCTGGCAGTGAATAAAAAATGACCAGGCAAGCAAAGAAAAAGGAATGCATGACCTATAGTGAAAAGAATGATCAGTTAATAGAAACAGATCCTGAGTTGACTTAAATGAAAGCATTAATGGAGAAAGATGTTAAGCTGTTATTATATACAGACACTATGTGTTGAAGAAGGTAAAGAAGAAAAAAAAAACATTGACATATTAAGAAATACAGAAGATATAAAAAATGACTCAAATTGCATAGAAATGTATTGTCTCAGCTGAAAAATAAAACAAAATAAGGTAAAAAGCTTTTAGACACCACAGATACAAATATAATTTCAAGACATAGAGATACAATCCAAATGAAATTTAGAGTCCAGGTTTAAACTGAATATAAAGAAAGCAATTGATAAAACATCAATTAGTGATATAGTAACCTAAAGATTCTAATACATATGTAATAGTTTCTCAAAATTAGGAAGCATGGGGGAAAAATGTAAAAATAAGGGTCACACATTTTCCAAATTTGATGAGAAACTTAACACTAATGGTTAAAAAAAAATAATCAACCCAGAGAAACATGAAGGAAACAGCATAAAGTCACAGCATGATGATGTTGCATGTAAGTACTGATAAAATAAATAATCCAAGGAAAAAACATTACTTACAGAGGAACAAAAGATAAAAAGCCAGAGCTATTTTACCAGGAAAAATGGAAGTCAGAAGAAAGTAGAGCAAAATCTGTTACAGTCTCGTTACAGAAAAGAGACACCTATTAACCTAGAAACATATCAAACAAAAATATATTTCCAAAATGAAGGTAAATCACATAATTCTCAGACATACAAAACTCCAGAGCATTCATCACTCTCAGACAGCACTGCACAAAATGTTAAAGGAAGAACTTTAGACAGAAGGAAAATGGTACCAGATGGAATCTGGATTCTATACACAGGAATGAAGTATAAAGGAAATGATAAAAATATGGGAACATTTAAACTTTAATTGGCTGTTTAAAGCAGTATGATGTGTCTAATATGTATACTAAAATAAAGTATGATTTAAAATATGTAGGGTAAGATTTCCACTATAATCTATTCCATATTTTTTCCCCTGATTTCATCTCTATGAGAAAATGCATATTAAAAAGTTGAAGTCAGGGACATGAGCACTTTATCCAATTCTGTTTTGGACTATGTAACCTTAGAGAAGTTGTTATTCTTCCTGTGCCTCTGTTTCTCAGGAGGGAAAGAAAGACATTGATTCATTACATTCTGTGACTTTTTTACCTGATGGTACTCCCTCCTCAATGACTTCTCTTGGTAAACCTCTGCCACATGGAATTTAAAGGAAAACTTG
>NW_004567116.1:12986264-12998416 GCF_000260355.1 Condylura cristata | reverse complement strand
AGAGAGAGAGAGAGAGAGAGAGAGAGAGAGAGAGAGAGAGAGAGAGAGAGAGAGAGAGAGAGAACCCTTCCTGGTGGAGCAGAGGGTTAAAGCACAGCACTAAGAAGCTAAAGTCACTTCAACATGAGCATGATCTCTGCCCTGGAGGTGATTCACATAGCACAGTAGACCACACCTCTGCTCCCCTCAGCAGTGTACTTCCTTAATCTGCCTGTTCTGCTCCCCACTCTGTCTCTGGTGAATCCTTTCACCGCCCCTGCACCTCTGGCCTGTATCCCGGTTCTTTATGTATAAATAAAAAAAAATTATAAAATTAAAAAAAAAAAAGAGGAAGAGGGGTCTCCCTGATGGCACAGGGGTAAAAATCTCAGAACCAGTAAGCTATCACCAGCCACTGTAACATGGATTTAATCTACGTACAGCTCAAGGAGCTAACCCACCTGGTAACCTCTCCTGTCTTGCCTGCTGCTCCCCTCAACAATGTATTTCAATAGATCCTCCTGTTCTGCTCCCCACTCTGTCTCTGATGAACTCTTTCACCCCCCTTCTAGCCCACATCCCAGTTCTTGTATGCATACATAAATAAAATAAATTTTAAAAGATAAATAATATAAAAGAGAGGGGTATACATCTTTTTAAACAATAGTATGCTAAGAGAAGAAGCAAATGTCATGGGTGGTGACTCAGTCTGATGATTGTCAGATATTCATGATGCAGAACAAAATGCCAGTCTTGACAAGGTAAGAGCAATTAACTTCATTGTCACTGTGATTTTTTCAAATATTTATTCTATTTAAAGTATCTGAGTGGGTTTTATGAGATATAGACCTATCTCCATTTAACTTATTATATCTAACTTTGCAAGCTGATACATACTATCAATATTTCAAATTCTTAATTCGACTACACTTTGCATATATTTTTATGAGTACACTTGCAAGGTTGAGTTCAACAAATATTTACTGAATTTCAATTGAGAAATTCAACGTGGTATATCAGAATGATACCTGAGCAAAAATTTTAATGTTACTATTTCATTACTTAGAAAAGACCCTATTTTATTTTTTTAGATATTTCTTTTTTCTCCTGTAAAATTAGAAGACTAAGTTGATTATTCTTTAGATTGTTTCTACTAATACAAGCTGATAAAATGTATTTATGTACTTAAAACTGTACCAGAAACCATGGAGAAATCAAATCATGTCAGGATGTTTTCTACATTTAAAGAAATAGTAGTCTAATTGGATAATAAACTGTATACATAGTTAACTCAGAATTAATTACTGAATGTTCATTATAGTCAAGGTATGAGGTTTGATGATACTTGAAACGATTAGAATAGAATAAATTTATGGAGATTACTGTCAGTCAGATTTTCAGGAATAGCTTTATAAGGAAGCTGAGATTCACAATGGAAATTGTAGGATGAATGATATTAAACTGAGAATATCATGAGAATACAAATCAGAGATAGATTTCAGAAAAAAAAAAACTTTAAGAATCTAACATTGACTCATGTTACATACATAAATAGATATGCTACTTAAGTCTCATATGTATTTGTGTGCATATATATGTCCATGTGTTATACATGCACATATGTGCATATTTTATATGTGCACATATACAACTATAATGATTTAGTAGGAAAGTAGCACCCAGATGTTATCATTTCAAATCCAAATCCTGAAGCTACCTATAGACCTCCACTCCTTGTGAATATTCTAAAATATGGCTGTGCAGGATAGGACCACTAGATGAGTTTTAATGTCAGTGCCAACTCATATATTGACAATTTGAATTGAGATAGTGCCCACTGTCTTAGTTCATTGAAATGCTGGCTAGCTGAATCAAGACAAAAAGAAGAAAAGCAAAGTGACATTAACTGGAATTGAAGCATGAGAAAAAGGTTGACAGTGGAACCATGGTATTTTATAGAAAATGCATTGTGTTATCATCCCAATTAAGACACTCCTTTTTTTTTTCTCAAAATTTACATATGTACATATTTTATATCCTCACCTTTGGTAAAATGTGATGTTTTCAAGGAGACCTTCTTAATTGTTATTAAATTTGCAGATTCCTATTTTTCTTTACTTTCCTTTTTTACATAGCACTTCTAGGATGTTATGTGAGTTACAAATATATTTGCTTTTTATATGGCTCTTCTATGTTAAAAGAAAAATTTTCCTGTGTTTACATTTTTTTTCCAGCCTTTAGCATAATGTCTTTCCTACAACAGGGTCTCAGCATATATTAAAAAAACTTCAAATACCTTTGCAATGGGACTTCCACCTCTGTGGAAGTTCCTGAATCCCTGGGCAGTTCTGTTTTATGGCTGTTGACAGTGGTCACAGCTGATTGGTCCAGGACAGGGTGTGAGCAAATACTCCAAGAATACAATTTACCTTAGGATAATCTGACTAGATCTTTTGGACGTAGTGACTCTTGAGCCTTAAATGATAAGAGGGCATTGAATTAGAATGTTCTTATTTTTTAATTGCATTTAGCGGCTACTCAATAGTCAGATCCTCAGTACACTTGGAGATGACTGACTATACATGCGCTTGTGTGAACACAATGAATCCCTGTGCTCTCTCTAGATTACAGTTTATGGGATTTCAGAATTCCTGACTCGAGGAATGAAAACAGGTCTGCACTTGGGTTCCAGGATATAACTCTGGGTGAACTCATAATTGTTTCTTTGTGTAAGCTAGCCTAAGTGAGCGTCTGTTTTCTTCAAACAAAAATTTCCCAAAACATGGAATTTTGCCCTACACAGATCTGTTCTTAATTATGTTACTATGACTGCTATCATTGTTAATAAATTACTTGCTGTCTTAATATGAGACTAATGAAATGGTCAATGAGATAGCAAGATACTGTCAATGCGTGGTAATAAAAATGCACAAGAGCTGATATTTGCTACATTCAGTGTATTGAAACCTACTGGTAATTTTTTGGTAGTAAGTTTTGCTTTCATATGCAGTGGTATAATCAGAAATATAACACAAACCTGTGACCAAGGTGAAAACCTATTGACTCTATGTTCTACTGAGGAATTATTGGAAATAGCAGTCGGAATCAACTCTGTCCACTGCTCTGGATTATTGACTTTTCTCAACTCAAGGAAGGAAAAACTTAAATTATTCAAGTTTCTTCCTTTCCATTATTTTCCTTCCTCTTATCATTCCATTCTATTTTGTAGTTTCTAACAAGTTATCAAAATTGGTGAAGAGAGGAAGCACTCACCTAAACATTATTTCCAATATCTTAGCTAAAGCAAAATATAGCCATTGTATAAAAAACATAAAAGAGTAGTAGAATTGCCCAATGTTTTATGGACACTGCATATTGATTAGATTATTTCTACTTTTTCCCTTTTTTGGTAGGGAGAAAAAGAAGAATTTTTTTTTTTTAACTGAAACTCCATAGGTACAAAGAAGTCTTGCATGTGCAAGAGGAAATTATGAAAGATATTTCCATCAGAATTCTTTTATCTGTGTAAGGATACAGGAATTCTATTGACCTGCTGAGATAAATCTAGGCCTAAGAGGACCCAATGAATTCAGCACCTGTAGAGACAGCTGAGCACTGACCTGTGGAGTTCACTACTGTTGGTCTTATGGGAACCCACACAGCATGCAAAATGCCAACATAAGGCCTAGGGCAGAGACTTAAATGCCATCTGAAACATCTAAAATATTCACTGAAATCACCACTACAGATGGTATAAAGGTGCTTTTTATCTCCATAAAAACTGATGATCAGGGAATGTGTTATTTTGAGCAAATTTTGTAGTTGAACCAACCCACATAAGTTAGATTAGCAAAGAGAGGAAAGCAACATAGAAAACAACAATAAAAAATTGTCTTAATAAATACCATGAGCAGCCTTTAAAAAATACACAAGAATACCAGGTGGAAGAAAGGCCTCAAAATAAACCTACCAAGATTCAAGTTCATCAAGTTGTGATTTGAAATCCAAGAGCATAAAATCAAAGCAAATATTGAGAGGGATTTTGCTGGCCCACCTTTGTGGCAAGAGGTAAAATAAACTGAATAATTTTGGTAAAATATTGCAGTAAAATCATCTTCACACAGGGCTTAAAAGGGAGCAAGATGGAATATATACTATTTCATAACATTTATTTTCCATGAAATGGGAAATTGTTTCTAAAATAAAATAAAATGATTCCCCCAAATATCTGAAAATAAAAACATTAAAATAAAAAAAAATGACTTTCTGTTAATTGCTGTTCTTCTAGAATGTTATATTGCACCTTTTCAAATGAGTCCTTTGTAAGTTCATTTAGTAAACTCTTGGCAAAGTTTTTAACATGGAATGAGTCATATTTAATTGCCTCTGAACAGTGACTTTTTGAAGAATCTTGTCTAAATACAATCCTCAAACACAGAGACACTCATTTTTTCCTGAGTGTTGCTTGCTAGATCACAAAGGCATCAATGAAAAAACTTGGGAAAATACTCTTATTATAATCACTCTTCCCACAAAATAGTTTTCAAATGGCTCACTTTTTACTTTAAAGTTTCCATAGACAATTGTATCTGCACTTGTCAGTTTGCCTTTTTTAATTGCCAACAATTCCCACAATTGTATAAACTATAATTTAATGTAATTCAGGTTTGTGTGCCTGAGGAAAATGCCATATACTTTGGCCATAATTGTTGTGAAAAAATTGAGATGGTCCCTGTTTCAAATAAAGAAGACACAGACACTATGTTTTGTACATTTCTGACAATGCTGTTGGTAAGAAAATATTTCCTTTAGATCCAGAGATATAGGCTTTGCAGTATTAGCCACAGCAAACATGTATTACTTCAATGATCAAATAATTTACTATAACTTTCCAAGTATCTAAATTCCTAATCAGTGCAAATAATTACAGGCCATTATCCTTTTGTAACTGAGACCCCTATGCGTTAACACCTGGACACATTAACCCCTTCAAACACAATCATGGATTTAATAGGTTCCCAGTGAATGGATGAATATTGGGGAGACAGCAGGTAAAAAGATAAATATACAAGGTGAATCAGCCAAAGCCTCAGATAACCTTGATAGTTTCAGATAACCTTGCACATATAAGTGAAACCAAAAGGATCTATTGTTATCCCTTCATAATATTGCCTGAAATTAAAAAGTCTAACAACAACACTGACAGGAAAGTTAACTAAGGGAAATTTTCAATCATTACTTGTGAGAATAAGAATTGCACACAACAGTGTAGTGATAATGATTTAAAAGTACTTAAGATACAGCCTCTAGCACAAAATTTACTAGAGATTGTTCATTTTGCTTTCTGGTGATGTTGATCGTGGTTGTTGATGACTTTCCTGACCCACATGGGCAAGATGAGTCTAATTCACTCATTCATCCCTTCATTAATTATCTTCTCTGTGTCAGATACTGTGTTAAGCTCTGAAGACACAGAAGTAGATAAAAAAATATAGACTCAGAGTTTCAACTGCTTACTGTTTAATGAGATTCATCATTTGTTTTTGACTCTGCATTTCCCCATATTTATTCATATTCAAGATATTTAAATCTATAATTTATTGAATACTTGATATGTGCTAGGAAAACAGGCAATATTAAGCAAAAACAAAAATAAAGACAACATTTCTGGATAAGGAGAAAGGTTCAAGATTTTTTTTAACCAAGTTCTTTCATATTTTTATCATCTCTAACTCTGAAATTCAGACTTTTTTTATTTTAAGGAGGAGTGCATTTCATACTCAGGAAGCATAGCAGAAAGAAAAATCAGTAAGGAGGACATTTTCTAAATCTCTTCAATGTTCCTCTCCATCCTGTGCAAAATGCTAGTGTTATTAATCAGTGTACTATATTTCCTAAGTGCCTCATTGATCTTCAGGTGATGAATTTCAACATCACTTGAATTTTAATAATTGGAAGTGGATAAGACCCCACACACTTTGAGATGACTTCTGCAATCTCCCTATTTTACAAATAAGAAAGCTGGAAGCATGAGGAGACTGAACAAAAAGAGCTAAAATAACACAGCTGGCAAGGATCTCTTAATACTTACTCCCTTTATGCTAATTTTAAAAAAATCTAGGAGTTATCCTTATGGATCCCCTGAGATTCCTAAGAAATTTTCCTATTAAACAGAATTTTCTTGTAATAGAATCAGATTGGTTTCTATACCCTCAGTTATTAAATATTAACCTGAAGCCTCCATAGTCACACATGATAACACACTTTCCATTTTATTACCAATGTATCATCTTAGAGGTAGAAAAATAACACTGCAAACATAGTCCAATATCCCTTGCTCACCAACAGTAATTACACTGAAGTACACTCTATAAATGAAGTACCATAACATATCCAAATAGGTAAGGACTAGGTATTTGAGAGATTTACCCAGGGCAGAAAAAGCAACCTTCTCTAACAGAAAGGGATGATGACAAAGTACAAATAAGCAAGCCTTTTCTCACACTGCATGACATTCGGATGTAATAAGTACACTCTACAAAGTTAACTCTGTAACATAGAGTTATATCCATAGAAGAAGCACCAGATCAACTTAGCGAAATGTATTAGACCCTGTAGCATGACCTCTATGGTACACAGCTAGACTAGAGCCAGGTGAATTTGAAAAGGTTAATTAGAAAAGCCAGTTGCCAATGAAGTTTAAGTGAGACAAAGTGTTTTAAAGTATTATGTAAGATTTCTGGAGTAGTTTTGATTTCTCATTTAGCCATGCATAACAGCACATACAACTAGATTCAACTTTGTCCAAAGAAATGATTCTTGTCCTCATCAAACTGATCAATTACTGGCGGTAGATAGACTAGTTTTAGAATTAAGTGTTTAATTTCTGTACCCAGAAAGCCTGTTATTAAAACCTTGTCTCTGAACATTAATCGAATCAATTTCTAATGACTCCGTTACCTTTAAAATGGGACAAAACAGGCCCTCCCTGGTGGCACAGCAGGTTAAAGCACAGCACTAGGAAGCTGAAGCCACTTCAGCAAGAGTTCATCCATGAACCAGAGGTGATCCACAGGGTGTGGCAGACTTCACCTGACCTGCCTGCTGCTCCCCTCAGCAGTGTACGTCCTCCATCTGCCTGTTCTGCTCCCCACTCTGTCTCTGGTGAATCCTCTCACTGCCCCTGCACCTCTGGACTGTACCCCAGTTCTGTATGCACAAATAAATAAATCTTATAAAAATATAAAAATAAAATGGGACCAGACAAGTGATTCTTTCCATTTAAAATTTAGTCATTCACTTTATTTAGTGTTTTTTAGACAATCCTGGAAATACTGAGTATAACCTTTACTATTACCAACCAATACTTATGCAGGAAAAAGAGATGTGAGCCCAGTTATTAGTTATTAGTAAAATGAAATGGATAATTAAAAGTGTGTTTTATAATTTTTTACTTCTCATATGTATATTCACAAATGTTCCCTACCTGCAGTGATATGGTTTAAAAGATTTTAAAAAATCAAGATTAAAATAATACATTATCTACTTAGGATAACCCTCTTGCTAGCCATTGTAAGACTGAAGTAGAATTGCAGTCAACAGCCTCCAGCACAGTAACTTTTTAAAAGTTTTCAGGTCAAGAAACTGAATACATATCTTACAGATCTGATTCCCTCATGCTTTCATATAAAACATAGAAAGTAATAGAGCAGAGCAGAGAAGATATCTGTTTGAATTTTTTGGAGTGTGAGAAAACTTGAGAAACTGGAAAGAAATGTACTTCAGCTTCAAAAAAACTAAAGGAGTTTAAAGACATCTGCTTTTTCCATATTTTTATATGATTGTTAGTCATGGATTTAAACCAATAAACTCCCAAAGAGATTAAACAGCTTTGCAGCCAGCTGCTGTAGCTCGGTGCTTGGACTTGATGAAGTTACCAACTTTGAAGTGAGCAGGGGAGTTTATGAGTGTTCCTCAGCATCCAGGGATGAAACAGGACAGTCTGAGGGTTTCTTCTTCTTTTTTAAAGATTCATTTATTTATGCATACAGAACTGGGGTACAGGCCAGAGGTGCAGGGGTGAGAGGCTTCACCAGAGACAGAGTGGGGAAACAGAACAGGCATATTGACGAAGTACACTGCTGAGGGGAGCGACTGGCGGGAGAGGAGAGGTCTGCCCCGCCACATGGGTCACCTCCGGGGGCCGGGACCGAACTCAGACTCATCAAGTGGCTATGGCTAGCTTGCAGTGCTGAGTCCTAATTCGTTGAGCCACCAGGGAGGGCCCCCAGTTTGAATGCCAATGTGCATGCATGGTGTGTGTGTGTGTGTGTGTGTGTGTGTCTTGAGAACAGTGACTGTGTCCTATCTCATGTTGTTCAGTGGCTAAAACGCCGTTTATTTTCCCAAGAGACTTTACTTTGGCATTCCAAAAATGTCTGTCAAGTTGGACTCAATGACTCTTATTATATCCCTTCACTGTGAAGGAAAAGGAAGTAAATCACAGATATACAAAACTATAATTTATTACAAATCTTCTGTTTTAGCAGAATCAAAGAAGGTCTGATATGGAATTGGGTTATAAATATATGGATTTAGAAATAAAATATGTATATGTGTTTCTCATTTCATAACTAACAGATATGGACAGGAAAAAAAAAAAAGTCTTGATTGATTTAACTATTCTAGAGAAGGAATTAAATTTCAAACAGACACCAAGGGAGCATTTTAAGTTACAGTACAGTGAAAGTGGCTAAAATTAGAACCTTCCCTAAAAACCAATGTTGAATAAGAGAATAAAAAATATGAAGAACAGGAGTAACTAAACGATATAGGGAAGTAGGTTTAGAAGTTGTAGAGGATCTTAATGCTTGAAGAGGGCAACATACTAATGGTTCTAACTAACATTCACCCAGTTGTCATTTTGCTCATTTTATTAAAACATGACAATTTAATACATAACATGTAAAATTATTTGAAGAACACTAATTTGATTTCATTAGGCCCTCACAACTTTTATCAATCTATTGGTCTCCATAAAATGCTTAAACTCCCTTGTAATTCTATAATTTAACCCTGTAAAAATACAAAGTATTTTTTAAAGAGTTTTATATTTTCAATAAATTCATCAACTACCTAAAACCTCAAAGCAGAAGACACAGGAATCTGAGACTTCTCCCTTTCAAAGCTAAAAGTCTCTTTTACTTACCAATCTCCATTCAACTAACTGGTTGGGAAGATCAGAGTGGACAAAACTGGAAGTATATTTCTATAATCTCTCCTGAGAATTCTGTTTCTGAAATACTCCATTGTCTTTGTGGAACTCAGTTTTATAGCTGATGGTTACTAGGTCATCACACTTAACACTGAAAATGTAATAGCAACTAGTCTGAAGTAAAAAAGAGTTTAAAGGGTGGTGCTCACTTCATGTGTCCACCGATACATGCATGTTTCTTAAACTGTGGCCCAGAACAGATACAACAACTTAAACTTTGAATTTGTTAGTAATTTCTACCCCTAACACACACCTTCTAAGTTAGAATATAGGGGGCAGAGACCTCAATGAGTCTGATGAGTGATGAAGGTTGAGGAAAATTGTGCAATAAGATTTTAAAAAAGCCTCTTACAGGGCTCTCCTTGGTGGCACAACAGGTTAAAGTGCAGCACTATGGAGCTATTGTAGCCACTGCAGCATGAGTTCAATTCCCAGCCCTGGAGCTGACCCACATGCTGCGGCAGACCTCTCCTGACCTGCCCGCTGCTCCTCTCAGCAGTGTACTTCGTCAATATGCCTGTTCTGCTCCCCACTCTGTCTCTTACCTCCCACACTTCTGGCCTGTACCTCAGTTCTGTATGCATAAATATATGAATCTTAAAAAAAAAAACTCTTACAGTACATAGAATTTACATACTCTAGTAATTGTAAAGGCATTTGTGTTTCAGTGAAATCATATGCAAGATACAAGGGTCATATCAGGGGAAAAGAGGCTGTTTCTCTCAGGCTATCAGGAAAACTTCAATTAAAACTTGAGAGAGTAGGAGTTATTCTAAGAAAAGAACAAGTGAAACAGGCATTCTAGATAGAGATAGATAATTAGAATCCAAAGATTCAAATAGACAGACAGCATGCAAGGATTTTGTTGTGGTTGATGCTTTAAATATTCTATAAAATCTTTTGCTCTTGAGCTGAGTTTCTAGATATTCATGATTAAGTCCTTATAAGGTTTGAAGGATTAATAGGGAAATGTTTATGAAACAAAGAAGGAAGCAAAAAAATCTATAAGAAAATAGTGTAATATAGTGGTTAAAGAAGTGGGCACTCTCCCTGGTTGCACAGGATTTAAAGTCCCATTGTCTTCCACTGTGGCAGGAGTTTGATCCCCAGCCAGGAACCTAACCCACATAGTACAGCGGACCTCTCATGTCTCGCCTGCTGTTCCCCTCAGCAGTGTATTTCAGTAAACACCCTTGTTCTGTTCCCCCTCTGTCTCTAGTGGACGCTTTTGACCCACCCTCCAATGCCTAACACCGCTGGGCAATACCCCAGTGATTGTTTTCATAAATAAATAAATGCAATATTTAAAAATAAACAAACAAAAATAATAGATTGGGCACAGATGTTAATAATATTAATAGTACTTGGTATAAATTAATACTTATGTGTCCACATAGGAGTTGCTAAGTTTCTATAATTTATTTTTTTTTACATGTAAGTGGAGATAATAGTACCTACAGTATAGACCATTATTTGTTAGGATGATTAATTGAGATAATATATGGAAAGTTTCTACTACTTTTTCTGTGTCTTTTTATCTGTAACTTTCTCTGCTGAGATTAAATCAGATTAAATACATTCAGGATTAATGTCTGCTTTACACTTTGTGAAAATGTAATTATTCTATGAGAAAAATAACATGAACTATAAAATATCACAGTAAAAAGAATGCTGCACATTTAATGTAAATGAAATTGATGCCCACAGACACATGCACAAGTATACACATGTATAGAGAACTACTACTACCCTTGAAGAGACAAAGGTCTTCCTCTGACACATCTATTACTAACTGATTGACAGAGTATGTGTGTGTGTGTGTGTGTGTGTGTGTGTGTGTGTGTGTGTGTGTGTGAGAGAGAGAGAGAGAGAGAGAGAGAGTGTAGCTCAGCATTGCAGCAGACTGGATATTCACAATGTTTCCCTGACAACGACACAGACAATGTCTACATATCTCATGGCTATGGATGCTTGTATAATACACATTTAACCCCATGGTTAAATGAAAGACCATCCACAAATTTTGAACCAATGGATTAATTTGACTTAAGAGAAGAATTCATTTCTGCCAGGGCAACCATTAACCACTTGTTAATGTGCTGGGATAGTTGAAATTGATTTTATAGTGAAAAACAAGCTACAAAGTCTTGGCAATAAGGTAATAGAAAGAGTGGATCTATCTGAGGCAGATCATTGATTTGTCAAATACAATAAAAAATTTGTCATGAACCAATTGGATCTACCTTTAATTTGATCCCATGACTTTGCTCTAGAACAACTGTAGCCCAGGTGAAATTTAATATGTCAGTATATTTAACATAGTGATAGGGAAACTTAGCATGGTAAAATCTGCTATCATCCTCCAATAATTCTTATCACTGTCAAATAAATACTGTCTCTAGTTTTAAACATTGGCTAGATAATTCAATGTCATAACAAGTACTTGATGAGAACAGGTACAGAAGGTAAGCAAACCTTAATCTTTGCAATGCAAAATGATCAAGAGCTCACACACAAAAAGACCTTGTGTGTATATGGGCTAAACAGCTTTCTCTGAGTTTGGGAATTTGAGGTTTTCCTCATTTTTTGATGACAAAATCAACTTTCTGTCCTTAATGATTTTATTAGGTGCTATCGCTACCACTAAGCCATTGATGGTAAAATTTTAAGTTAGTTGCACTGCAGAAATTCAACCTCTGGGCACTGGGATACAGGATGAAGCTTACAATTATATGGATGATTATAAATGTTTCATTATACATCACCAACTACTGACTCTTTAAGAGAACAAATATTTAAGGCCCCCAAATAAGCTATCATATAATTTGAACAATATCATTTTTAGCTATTGTGTGTTTTGGGAATTGTAAGACAGGGAACTCTACCGAGAAAATCTTTG
>NW_004567116.1:12974197-12986114 GCF_000260355.1 Condylura cristata | reverse complement strand
ATTTATGCATGCAGAATTGGGGTACAGGCCAGAGGTGTGCAAGGGTAGTGAGAGGATTCACCAGACAGAGTGGGAAGCAGAACAAGCAGATCAATGAAGTACACTGCTGAGGGGAGCAGCGGGCAGGACAGGAGTGGTCTGCTGCACCTTGTGGGTCACCTCTGGGGACGGGGATTGAACTCACACTGAAGTGGCTGTGGCCAGCTTGCAGTGCTGCTTCCTAACCCACTGTGCCACCAGGGAGGGCACTAAGCAGGCTCTTTGCAGGATCATGTGACATACTAAGCTATAGCTATTGAGTCTGCCACTCAAATCAAATTGTTCTCCCCATACTATTCAATCAAGAAACTACCTGGCAGAAATACTAAGACTTTCCAAAAAAATTAGATCTCTTCAACACATTGAATATATAGCCTTCTTGTGCTCATTTTTTTTTTCTTTCAGCTTTCACATTTTATGACTTCAGAGTCAGACCATCTTAACAGGTATATTTTCAACCTTTTTCCTGTTCTTTTCTCTTTTTTTGTAACAAGGGATTCCTTTAATGAAATTAGAAATCCACTTCTGACAGATTTATTGTATTTTTTATAAACAATATACCATTTGGACAATTTATTATCTCCTAGATTTCCACTGGGTACCTTTTAATAAATTTTGAAAAATCCCAGGCTAAAGTATACCACTAGAGGCAAATCCCAAGTTAATAGAATCCTCTTAAAAGCTATTTATTACCACATTCTTTTGTATGGGTGTATATTATTTTGTGTATTAAGTGTATTTCAAAAAAAAATTGGCAACATAATAGAAATAAATACATTTAATTACGCCATCTGTCCAACACTACTTGAATATGAACACTTTGAACACTCTGCTCAAAGTTATTTTCAGAGGCAGAAGTGATCTTCCAAAGACCAGTTTCTGATACATGCTCACATGGACAACAGCTGTGCACTTCTGTAAGGGGGCAAGGATGCCCTGAAGGAACTCCATCCCCACTCCAGACCAAAGCCATCAAGACACAGGAAACCACAAATCCCATCATCACTGACGGGAGGATTGCTGGGACCTGAGGGTGGAGTTAAGCAGCCAGCTTTGGTATAAAACCAGGCATGTGGGCCTTGGGTCTTTCTTGGGGTTTGGCTCTTGGCTTGCTCCCCCTGCTCCTCTTGGCTTTTGGCTTTCAGCAGTTCTTAGCATGTCATTAGGATCCCATTGGTGCAACTGGTAGAACACATTACCAATATATCCCCCTCTCTTCTCTTTGAATTATTCATTTTCTCATGTCCTCACTTTTGTAAGTAAAGCCTTTATTAACCTTTCTGTGTATGCCTGCAGTTGGGTATTATTATAAGCCACTTTAAGTGCATGGGTGAGGACTCACAATCAGGCAACCCATTTCATATTTGGGTTGTCCTGTAACATTTCTACCACTTCAGGGAGCTGTCTGAAAAGGCTGCCCTTTGCCTTTAGGAAGAAAACAGCCTTTTTTTTTTTTTTTTTTTTTTTTAAAGATTCATGCATATAAGAACTGGGTTATAGATCAGAGGTGCAGGTGACAGGATTCACCAGAGATAGACTAGGGAGCAGAACAGGCAGACCCACTGAAATACACTGCTGAGGGGAGCAACTGAGACAGAAACAGGTCAGCTCCCTGCCCAGGGATGGAACTCAGGTCATACAGGTGGTAACACTGAGACTGAAACCCTAGGCCACCAAGGAACTCTTGAGTCCTTATTTTTAGAGGGGAAAATTAAGCTGTCTCAAGGAAAACTGAATTAATAATCAAACATTGGTTAAAACAGATTTTTTTTTTTAAATCTCTTTAGTACATTTCCTTTAGGGTTTTCAAGCCCCATTTACCTAACCCAAACCATTCTGAACATGTCACAGGGATTATGATTCACGAACATTATGAAAATTTAAAAACTACAGATATGAGTTATTTTACAGTACATAAGGATAACTAAAGGGTCCTGAAGATGTCTTCAGCTATTAAATTCAACATTTTGAAACTTCTATCTTCACAGATCTGGTTTTTAGCTGTCTTATATAAATATAAGCATGAATGTCTATCTTATAAAATTATTGTAGAGATTGTGCTAAAGCAATAAAATAACTTAATGAACTTATTTTATTATTATATTATATTCAGTATATTATCCTTTGCTCCCACTAGTATTTCTGGTAGGTTGCAAGGTTCTGTACAAGGCCTCAAAAGAAAATTAGCATTACAAGTCATTGTTCCTTCCACCATTTTATTCCCTTTTTGTTCATTCTCATTCCTGATTCTAGTTTTCCTCACTTTATTTTTATGATATCAGATGTATCAAAGTCTCAGCATAACACTTTAGGCTCTTTGAAGTAAAAATATTATATAAATGTAATAAACAAATATGTGGCAATACTAGCAAAGTGTCTCTACTACCAGATGGGGCTTACCAGCTTACCAGCTACTCTTTAAATCAGAAAGCCCACATATATTCAAATGTGGGTTGCTTTCTTAGGCTAATAGTATCATAAAGTCCTTCATTTCAATTGGCGCTAATTAAAATCTCCTGTTCTGTGACATATATATGTATATATAAGCACACATTCACCTGAATCTACATATCTGTGTCTCATATCATATAGAACCCATCCTATGTATTACTGTATATAGGTAGATGATAGCTAGGTAGATAGGTAGATACACATCTGTGTTTTCTGACTCATGGTTTTGGTCCAATGTACAATAATAAGTGATGCACTTTATTATTAGCAATATCTTAGGTATCTTGGATTTCATTACTTGCATGCTTATTGTTTCAAAATATACTTCTACATTTGACCTCAGAATAAAATGGAGAGTTGGAAAAATATATACATGTAAAATTGTACTTTTTATTGCTATTTTATTTCCCTGCTTTTTTTAATATCAGTTTATACATTCTGTTGCACAATGCAAAGACAATAATACCAGCTACTAAAAAAAATGAGATTTCTTATGTGCACTTGAATAGCTCTTACTTTAAAAAAAATATATATTTGGAGTTACTCATTAAAAGAGAGAAAGTACTTGCTTCAGATATATACAGCTATCCTGGGGCATTACCATATTATTCTGGCATATTCTTAGAAGGAATTCTGAAACAATGACCTCTGGATAGATGCAGCCATGATTCCTTTCCCTGTGTATCTGAAACAGAGTGGTCTCCAGGAAAAGGAGAGGTTCCAGATTCCTTACCCCACCCAAGGGAGCGGAGAGCTGAGCAGATAGGGGAAGGAGACACAAGAGTGAAGAAGGAGGCAGGATGGAGCGCCATAAGGAGACCAGGAAGCACATGAAGCAGACATACATGTGAGGAAGTTGAACTTGCTCTTGGTCCCTGGACTGGCTGAACAGATGTGGGTGAGAAACCCGTGGGGAGGTTCACAATGGCAGCTTTTATCTTTATTTTGATTTTGCTCTTTTTTGCCCAGACTTGCCTAGCTGTTTCTGACCCTTTTCTATGGGCCCCTGCAGGCAGGAGCGTTAGCCTTGAGACAGGTTTTCGGCTCTTGTTTGGGGCCAACACTATGGACTGGGCATTTAGTCACGAGGAGGTGGGTAAGTTCGCATGCTTGATTTGGACACTACTGTCACTGTCCTTTCTATATTGCATACTAGATTATAGTTCCTTCCCACTAAATGTCTTACATGTTTTGATGCAGCAGATTTCAGAACCTAATAGAGCAGGCAGTTTTGGGGGTCCTGGGTGCCACTCTTCTGGCCTGTAACAGCACCCATGACTAACTCCTCAAGAGCAAAGATCATTGTAAATGGTTTATTAATTTTACTCTTATGTTGCATCAATTTCTAATTCCTATTTACTCTTTTAATAGGGAGTTGAGCCATAGTGATTGTTGTTGATAGAGAGAAACTAATTTTTTTTTTTCCCCATGACAGTGAGTTTCCCTAGGGCAATGATTATATTGTGATCAAAAGGGAGAGTGGAAGTTATCAGAGGAAGGTATGTGGCAGCAAATTCTTTGTGATTTTTACTGGCATCAACAACAGTTGACCAAGTTGAATGAATACATTCTTTCTTTTTCTCAAAGTAACTTTGTAAATGTTTGGTGTAAAATTTGCATTTGTTGTCCTTTTTGAATGCTGACCTTCAAATTTGCAGTTGGGCTTGCTTGCTTTTGGCAGCATTTTGTTTTTTAAAGGCTCTTTTGAGGCCAGGTTAATTTCCACTGAGATTTCTTTTTGCCTCAAACATTTCAACTCATTTTACCTCCTGTACTGGTGCTCATTACAGAATGATTGACTCAAGGATGAAATATGGTAGCTCATAGAAGCATTTTTTTAGTCCCAAATAAACTTTCACAACCTTATGTGCATGTGTATATATATATGTGTGTGTGTGTGTGTGTGTGTGTGTGTGTATGTATATATAAATTTATATATAAACATAATACATATATATATAATTTATACTGAGAAAGCAGCCTACCAATGACTACTTCTATGCTACTGTTGCTGACTTATTTATTCTTCATTTGAAAAGAGAAACTTGTTTTTGTTTTTTGCAATTAGACACACTGCCATCTATAAAAGTAGGTGAAACAGGAGATACAGGTAAGATGTATTGTCAAACTTCTTGTCTCTTGATCCACTGGTAATTCCTGAGGCTTGTCAAAATATGACATCTTTTTTTCTTCTTTTTTTTTTAAAGATTTATTTATTTGTACATACAGAACGTAGGCCAGAGGCTCAAGGGTGGCGAGAGGCTTCACCAGAGACAGAGTGGGGAGCAGAACAGGCAGATCGATGAAGTACACTGCTGAGGGGAGCAGCGGGCAGGTCAGGAGAGGTCTGCCACGCCATGTGGTCTCCTCTGGGGCAGGCAGGGATCAAACTCATGCAGAAGTGGCTTTAGCCTCCCAGTGCTGTGCTTTAACCCGCTGCGCCACCAGGGAGGGCCAAAATATGACATCTTTTAAGGAAGAAATTATACTGCATTCAATTGACCTGGTTTATTGAGCTCATGGCACCTGTCAGTACACTATAAAAATATTATGGGTTGATGTGACCTGCTGCAACACTATTACTTGGGTCAGGAACTAGGCATTCAGGTGAGATTTTAGGGATCAAAACTTGTAGGACACTTTTCCTGATACCCAATGTTCAGATGCTTAAGTTCTCCTTCAAAAATCTCAGGAAATTCCAAGCATCTTCTGAAAGGAAGACTTCATAGGGACCTGAGGACATTATTGTCAATTTTATAGTAGAGTGATACAATACCATTGTGTGTAAATTAAATTCCAGTGTCATTAGTCACTATTTATCAACAGACTAATAGTGATTTATTAATAATGCCAGATGAAAGGAAACTTTAGTTGATCCTAAAAAAAACTGTATAAATTGACCAACTGAATTCAGAATATGCACTGAATCAGCAGGACAATTCCTTGTGACTTTAGACTTCTTTAAATTTGATTTGAGTTTTGGTCCAACTGTATCTGTATTGAGAGATTTCCTGAAGTTCAAAGAATGAGGTGCTACTAAATCCAGATTTCAGTTTCTTTCCATTTCTTGAGGGACCAAGAGTTGTCAACATATTTATTTTGTATTTTTATTCATATGCTCACTCTTTTGCATTCATTTTAGTGCTGTCCTTCAATTTCTTTGGGTAGAAGAAGGTTTTATCTTTTACTTAAGAGACAGGATTAGCTACTGAATGTGAATGAAAAGAGAAAGAATGGGCCACGTATTACTTATTATTTAAGTAAACAAGATATAGGAAAGACCTTGAAGCTTCAGGAGGGTTCTTTAAAATGGAGATCCATGAACCTTTATAGCTTTTTTTTTTAAATATTTATCCATTTATGCATACAGAACTGGGGTACAGGCCAGAGGTGCAGGGGCAGTGAGAGGATTCACCAGAGACAGAGGAGGGAGCAGAACAGGTGGACTGACTAAGTACACTGCTGAGGGGAGCAGTGGGCAACTCAGGAGAGGCCTGCTGTGCCATGTGGGTCACCTTAGGGGTTGGGATTGAACTCATGCTGAAGTGGCATTAGCTTCTTAATGCTGTGCTTTAACCTGCTGCGCCACCAGGGAAGGGCCTTAAACCACATGTAGTTTTATAAATCAATCTTATTTCAGTTTATTTTTAAAGAGAACATTAAGAGGACGCTATCAGTGATCCCACAGAAAAAATTAAACTGGAGAAATCACTGGGGTCACTGGAAAGCAAAACTAGAAGACATTTTAATTTATTGTATATGAAAGATATTGCTTTAGAAGTCTGTATGTTTTAGGTGTCATCACTGAGAGTCAACAAGTCTAAATGATGCATTAACTTTACTACTAAAGCCCAATTTTATCCTTCACCATCTTATTGTCCCATTGTACCCAACCCACTTTCCCCCTTCCAGGTAATTACTATTTGGTCTTTATAGAACAAAAATTTGTTTTGTTTAATTCATTCATTTGTTTGTTTTCTTTTTACATCTCTTATGAATGAAATCATATGGCACTTGTCTTATTTCGTTAAGAATCATACTCTCCAGGTATATTTACGACATTGCAATGTTAGGATCCCGTCTTTTATATCACTATATAATATTTCAATTTTTCTGTGCTATGCGTGTGTATATTTCTATGTAAAGTATGATATAGTACCATTTGTTTATTTTTAATTTTATTTCTATTATTAGATTCAAGATTTCAAATGAATCTTAATGAGACATTTTAGAATGTAGAGAAAAAAAACACTATGTGTCACTGAGATAAGAGCTAGGGTGCCTTCCTGATGATCTAGGGGTTAAATCTCAGCACTATCTTGCTATCACTGCTTCAGCCAAAGTTCAAATCCCAGCCAAGGAGCTAACTCATATCTGGCACAACAGATGTCTCCTGTCTTACCTGTTACTACTCCCCTTAGCATTGAATTTCAGTAGATCATTTTAAATATCTAAGAACTAGGAGATTAAATTACTTATCAACCATTTTACCTTTCAAGCAACAGAGTTGGGATTTTAATTCAGGAGGAATAATATAATTTTATAGCTCCAACGAGTCAGAAATAATCATCACTCTATCCTTCTTTTTAACACCCTAAATATAGACTTCCACGGACTAGCGAGTAGGATCATCTGGAAAAAATATATCTAACTGAGCCAGTTTGTTAAACTCTGTATTTTAATGACTGCTATCTCTTAACACTTTCGCAGGACCTTGCCATACATGGCTGAGGTAGGTGGACAATTAGAAGGGTGAGTTTTCAAACATGAAGGTGAGCAGAGAAGTATGAGAGAAAAGAAAGGAACTTCCATGCCCAAAGAATTGCTTGCTTACACAGGCTTAGAGATAGACATCACCCCTTGTGCAATGTTCAAACACAAGGTCATTATATTTTGCCAAGATCATAGGATCCCAGATGACAATTTATAATTGCATCAATAACCATTTATAATTTATGTCTCTATTTATAAGGCATTATCACAAGGCTAGAATATCCACTCTGATCTTATAGCTGACATGTTGAAAAATCAAAACACATCAACACATGCCATGAATAATTTCTGCTTAAACATTAAAGCAAATAACCTTTGATTAGTATGGTTGACATTAATTTAGACATCACACTTCTGTCAGTGCTTCGCTGTACAAGACAGTTACAGAAAGCATCAAACATGTCTCTTTAAATAAAACAAGGAATTCAGCTAAATCTTGAGTGTTAAACTAAATTAACAATCCAAAATAGACTTCTGATCTGTTGGTCCCAAGCTCCCAAGTTGTTCAGAATACCCTAAACTTGTAATTATCTCTGTAAAGCTAAGTTCCCTGTGAAGATGAATCTGAAAAATCAGTTGTTTCTTAGCATCTAAAGTATATTTAAATTACCCAACAATGATGAATGGATTAATAATGATACCTGATATCTTAAAAACATTTATTGTGTATAAGGTGATATACTAATTATGTCATGTTATCCTCCACACAACTGCCATGGGAACAGTTAAATATCTACTACCTAAATAAATAAATAAATAAATTGAGGTTTGGAAACAACAAAGAAATTGCCTGAGTTTCTACAACAGTGTGGCAGTAGCAGAGGGCTAAGACCCTTCTATTCCTGTCTCTGTGTTCTAAGTAGACAGCCCTTACATTTGATAATAACTGTGAATCAACGATAAATCAGTAAAAAAATAGATATGTTAAGAAAAAGAGATAAACTATGAACTATTAAGATGTTAAAAAAAAAAACATAGATGGAACTTAAAAGCATAGTGCTAAATGAAAGAACCTATTCTAAAAAGACTACATAGTTTACAATTTCCCACCATGTGACATTCTGGAAAAACAGAACTATAAAGAGTGCAAACTTCTCTGGTTGCCAGGAGCTCAGGAAGTGGAGGTGGGGACCAATAAATGACAGCTGGAGCACAGATAACAGAATTTTTAGGTGAGAAAAACTATGTTGTATGAGACCATAATGACAAATACAAATAAATGCATTTACCCGAAACAACAGGAATAACACATACAGAGTGAACTCCAAAGTGAACTGTGAACACTGTTAGTGATCAAAAATTATTGATCATTTTTAGTTAATGAGTTTCCATAAATCATAAAATATGTATCCCACTAATAGAAGACTTCATAATAGGTGGGCTGTAGATGTAATAGTGAAAGAGGTATTTGGGAGTGCTTCATAAATTCCATATTATTTTTTCTGTAAATCTAAAACTGTTCCAAAAATTTTTTAAAAAAAGTATTTACATTTAAAAATTAATCAAGTTTAAAGAAATATTCTTAAAGACATGGATAAGGTTTTATGCTGAGTAAGGTTAAATAATGGGTTCCTAGCAACTTTCATCATAAGTAATTGCTAACTTTCTCATCTCAGTGCCAGTTTTAAATTACAAAGAGACAGACATAGATTTATTGTCCTGAAAAACATCCCAGGAGAAGCAAATCAAAGTCATGCAAATAATTATGTGTTGAATAATTACTATATACCATGGTCTACCAGAATATAAAAATAAATGACTCTTTGACTACAATATAAATGCAGGATAAGAAAACTTTGCTGTGTGCTCACACGATATCAGGCTGAGTGCACCCAGCTAGGATATAGCATCCACGCCCAATGACTGGTTGTTGGCCTGGAAAACAGAATCATCAGGAATGGAAGGAAAGATCAGTAATAATCCACAATAGCCACTAGGCACTGGTTAAAATGAAGACATGTACAAAGTTATCTAACAGCAGAGATGAGACCTTCAGAGAGCAAGTGGCCTTGCTAGAGAGATTAGACAAAGTCAAGAAAAAGCAGTGCTGCTCTATGTAATCAGGTCAATAGGGCTTGGAATATTCCAGGTACAAATGTAAACTTATACTTCATAAATAAGACAGATGCTTTACCACATTGCATATAATATCCTATGTCCAACATTTACCTTGAACTAAATAATTACATTGCAACACCATTTTAGCTAGATTTAGGTAGATAATTCAACAGTTTTGCTTAAAATACTCAAATGAGAAAAATGGGCTTTTTAAAAGCGGCATTGAAGATGTATGAAGAAACTGAAATGAATATTGACACATTAAGAATGCACTTTGCTTTGATGCCACCACAAATCTTTCAGCTCCAGTACTCTTTTGAATGAACAATTTAACAGGCAGAATCCAGGCCAGAAACAACAAAAATGCCAGTGCAATAATTCTTTGGAGAAAAGGAAGACAGCAAATGTTAAGGGATAGCAGGGTATTTAATTTCAAATATGTGAACATTGACTGAGAACTTATAGCAATAACAAACAAGAAGTAAGAAAAACATCACAACCCAAAAGAAAAGGGAATTGCAATGTTGATTAAAATGACAGAATGCTATGGCCCCTTAATGAATGCTACACTGTACCTGTCACAAAAGATTGGGGTTACTTGAGTTTGGAGCTTTGCATTTTGTTCCCCAAACAAGTTCTAGAACTTAGAGATTTTAAGGGATTTGATTAGGGATTTTCCAGACAAATCATAGGGAAACAAACAAGGGATGCTATCAATGTACAGGTATGACAGCAGGATGTGGATCCCACATGACTCCCAGGACAGTGGAAAGGCTGGATAAAAATCCAAATATGAATTTTTAATTGTCCAGCCATTGACAAGACCATGACAAATAGGAAGAAGATAGTGGAAGGAAAAAATGGAAGGACCAAAAAGACAAATATGGAAGCAACAAAGATGGATAACGTTGTATTAACCTGGCTGAAAATGTATGAAAGAAAGTGACATCAACAAGGAGGTCCTCATTATGACAGGTTTCTAGAAGTTTTGGGACAAGTCTATAGAAGACAAAAAAGCTAAAGTATCAAGTCATTCTGTGCCTAGTCATACCACAATCTGCTAGAGGAAGAACACAGCTCTCGTTTACATACAGATAATAAATCTTTCTGGCAGAATAAACTTTTCTTCTTATGGGAACAGGCTGGTTATTGACTTTCAGCTAAGGGGCTGAATTTTCTTCTAGGGGCTAAGGCAAATGAGAAGCCTGGATGTGGCTAAGAGCTGAAGACCTGAAGTAAAGACAAATCCCCTTCTGAGTTACCTGTTCATTTTTCTCCATATACTTTCCTAAACAGTATGTCAGAAGCTGATCTCCAATTCCTGCCAGTTCTTCTGTGATGCTCTCAGATAAAAGCCAAATACTTACATCCACAATGTGACTCACTTGATTTATCCTAAACTAGTCTTACCTGCTACCTCAACTAAGCCAAAAGATGCTTTATTTTTCCCTATTCTTACCTTATGATCAAGTAATACAGAGAAAGTTAAGGATAGAATAGACAAAGGGAAGAAACAGTGGGAGAGGCAGAGGAAAAATGGTTTATTATGCATTGGCAATATCTCCACTTTCAAATGAGTGTTACTGTTACTCAAAGTCAAAAGAATATTCACATTATATGAAACTATGACTTAGGGAAAATAATCATACTGTATGTGTTTTCTTATAAAATACATCTCCCATGAATCTCAGTGGACTCTGTGATGACCTTAAGAAATAAAGTAAACTATCCCATTTACAATGACATCAAAAATAATGAAATAATAAGGAATTAACTTATCAAAGGAGGTAAAGGAACCATTAGCAAATATCCCTTGTTAAAAGATTTGAATATCTAAAGTTGTTTAAATGGCCACCTTAACCAAAACAATATACAGATTCAATGAAGTCCTTTTCAAAGTTTCAATAACATTCTTCAAAGAAATACTACTGAAATGTACATGGAAACTCAAAATACTCCATGGTTCCAAAGCAATCCTGACACACACAGGGAAGATATTACACTCAAAGTTAAAAATATACTACAAAACTAGATTAATCAAAACAGTATGCAATAAACATACTCCAGACCAATGACATTCAATTCAGAGACCAGGAACAAACCCATACCTATGTGGACTGTTTACCTATGTCAGAGAACCCAAGGGAATACAATGGAGAAAGGAAAGTCACAGATGATGCTGGGGAAACTGGACAACCAACCACCTACTATAATATGCATCTAGACTACTCTCAAATCATCCACAAAAATTAACTCCAAATGGATTAGATTTGGATGTAAGACCTAAAACCACATACAAAAAGAAAACAACAGACAAGACCATGACACTGGTTTCACATGACTCAAATGGCAAGGGAAACAGAAACAAAAATAAGTCAATGAGACTATACACACTAAAAAGTGTTCTGTTTTTTTTAGCACATCATTTACAGAATCACATCTGAAGTGCATCAAAGTCCATGAGGGAGCTGTTCATTGTATATAGCATCAGAAAAGATCTTGGTTCTACTGTGATCCATCCCCCACCTCCATTGTTGATTAACTTGCTTATTTTCTGAGACTTTACTTTTAAATCTCTGAACTTATAATTTATATA
>NW_004567116.1:12968575-12973952 GCF_000260355.1 Condylura cristata | reverse complement strand
TGCTTCAACCGGCTGCGCCACCAGGGAGGGCCCGAACTTATAATTTATATTTTAATAAATGTACCCCATTTTCTTTATCACAATTTTATTTATAAAGACATAGAATATATCTCCACTCTGGGGCATATTGGCCTATTTTTATCACATCCTCATTCAGGATAGAGCTGGATGTTTAAGTGGTGAACTTAATTCAGTATGTACATGAGTTGATAGTCAATGATGAACACTTGAGGCATAATATCATGCAGTTACTTCATTTAAAAGCATTAATAAGTGTAAAGTAAAAAAAGATTTTCTCATAGTTCTGTAATTACTTTTTGCCTTCAGAAGGGTTCCTTCAATTCCTCAAATTTTAAGGCCTTCTACATAGAAAGAATGGGGGAGAAGAAGAGGTGCATAATTTTGTATTCTTACAAACTACTTGTGGGGAAATATATTCATAAACCTGGACATTTATTTTACACATTGCAGCTTGTAGATATATACTTAGTGCTTATCCTTTTTTTGTGCAGTAAAAAAAAAACAAAAGATAGGGAAAAAATAGTGACATAATTTCTAAATAAAACTCTCATTTATCTTTGACAACATAAATTTAAAAATTTATATTAAATCTCATTCCAGTGACCTCAAGATTATTTATGATTTGTAAATGTAAAAATAAAACAGAAATACAAGGCTCCCTAAAGGGCACTGTATTTGTAATATAACTTAATGTTCTGTATAATACAATTATTAATAGAACAAAGATTTTTTCCTTATACTTATATATGAACCATGCATAGAATCGGGTAAAAAAAAATAAGTTTTAGGGCCCTCCCTAGTGGCACAACAGTTTAAAGAACAGCACTATAAAGCTAGCTGTGGCCTCTCCAACTGGAGTTCGATCCCCCGTCAGGGAGCTGACCCACATGGCATGGCACAGCGGACCTCTCCTGTCTCCCGGCTGCTCAGCAGTGCACTTCATTAGTCTGCCTGTTCTGATCCCCACTCTGTCTCTGTTGAATCCTCTCACTACCCTTGCACCAATGGCCTATACCCCAGTTCTGTATGAATAAATAAATGAATCTTAAAAAAAATAGGCTGTAACATATTGTAAATTGAAAATATACTTCAATTTGATAAGATAAACTTTACTAGAATTTTATTAGTCTTGCCATTTAGATAATAATAACTCAACTCCATCTATCATAGTTTTTGATATCCTGTGATTTATAGCATGGATTTAAATGATCAGGATGATTTATCATCCCCTACCCAAACTCTGGAAACATTTCAAATAGATATAATTTTAAAAGAGGTTTTTATCTTCTAATCTCAGTGTGACAGAGTGTGTTCATAATGTTTTGATGATGAGGTGGAGAAAAATTTCAACTTCAAAAAAGAATTCAGGAAATAGAATAATTAAGCAAAACATATGGGATGATATAATACTATTGGCAGTCATCCTAGACATCAATTTTGAAGTTAAGGAGAAGAAAGTGAACGAGCTCTACTATAACAAGAGGGTAAAGTTTTAAGAACTTAGAAATAAGCAATGGGTCACTCTTAGTAATGGGAGTCTCTGTATCAACATCATTATCTCTCCATGGTTACTAGACAAAAATTAAAATAAGATTTCCTTTGCCCCTTTCACATCTAAAGGTAATTGTTGACATGCTGAAAGGTTAGGAAGGTGTGGTTGGATAGAAGTCATGTTTCAGATAGCAGCACATACATCAATGTAGATTGAAAAACAGTTGCATGGACTGGCTTGTGTCCTAATGACATGGTTAGCAGTAGACTCAGACTCAGAATGAGAAGAAAATGACTGGGATGGTCAAAGGGAGTAACAACCTTTTGTCACAACATTGACAAACTGTTGTATGTCAGAAATAATTTTTAAGAATCAAAATTAAAAATAAAATGTAAATAGTGGTATGGGTAATGTTCTGGAAGAAAAACAATGTCATGTAAATGTTTAGAAGACAACTTGTGATTTGTAGATGTTTAGAAGACATTTGTAATTTGTAGAAAGAGGTAACATATACCTCTATATGTTTTTCTTTTGAAAGACAATGCTGCAAATATTAAGATATTATATAGATTTAATTGTGAGGATGCTATTGTTCAGAAAGATGTTTGTCAAATGCATACAAAATAGAAATTGCCGGAGTTTTCAAAAAGTGAGTTTTATTTGAAAAATTCTGGTATTGTATGAAATTCTAGAGTCTGGAATGATTATAATGATGCCATAGAACCTAATTTTTAGGACATATATGATATCTTGCTTTGTGGTGATAAAACAATGTATTAGTAACATAGATTGTAATTATACATTGCAATACAATCTTTAAAGTAAAAACACTGTATATGACGAGGTATTCAGAAGAATATAAGAAACTATATTCTGTGAATTATGATTTTTCTTATACTTACAGTACATGTAATGAACTGAAAAATGTGGTTTACTTGTATATTGCCTATTTCTTCAATTAGAATCCAGACTCTGTGAGTTCACTATGCTTTCATGGGTTCCGACAGTACTTCAGCTCTTTGGTACCTACAAAGAGCTCCATAAAACATTGTTCTTTTTACATAAAATCTCATGACACCTTTATTCAACAGATGAATAAACCTAGTGATGCAGTGTCCAATAATGGAAACGTGTGTCTGGAGCTCTGTTTTTTTTTTTTTTTCTGCGTTCTTATTTCTGAATTATCTGACTTGTTTCCTATAAAATAATATTACATGCCATCAAGAACAACAACAACAACAAAAAAACCTCACCATTATGACAAATACTAGCCCCAGATGGCTAAATCAAGCTTAAATGCACAGGTCAGGGCATAGATGAAAGGAGATGAGAAGCCGTTGAGTACCTGGTTCTAAGATACCACTCTATTAAAATCAGAGCACAGAGAACATAAAAATAAAGGAGCCTTTTAAAGAAGGTCCATGAATCAGTCAATTCAACAAATCAGCATATGCCATTCAGATGGCTGATGTCAGTAGTTAAAATATTTCTTTGATTCATAAATACCAGCTTCTAAGGAAATCCCCTTGGTACATCAAAACAGCTTCTGAATATTTACTTTTATAGATAACTTCAAATTAATATTAATATGTTGGTGGAAAAGCTATTTCCTTATTGAACTGTATTCTAGTAGACATCCTTGCGAAGAGTGCTGAATTAGAGCCATACACTAAGACATACTGGGAGAGAGTCGGGAACAAGAGCCAGGAAGGGAGAAGGCTGTCAGGAAGAACCATCAGTTTCTTTTAGAAGTCACAGTGGCATCTTCATGTGCACATGGCTTTATCTGCCCATCAATTTCATCAATTTTGCACTAATAATGAATGTGAAATAGTCATTACTAATATTTGCATCACATACATAATTAGCTGGAGGAAATGGGGCAATTTCTGTAACACTATAGAAAACACCCAGAGGGCATTTTATCACTTCAAATACTGACTTCTGGGAGGTGTTTCAAACTTAAAATACCAAAAAAAAATTAAAAAAAAATAAAGCCTACAAAGGATGAAATGGAATAATGGAATTCAATGATGGGAATTCTAAGAAAACAGTTTCAAGTTCATTCTCGGGAGTGAGTTCTAATAGTGATATCTATACATGCAATGTATCTGAATTTCCTGCATATTAAAGAGAACAGACTATTTCCATGTCTGCCTCAACAGATTGAAAAGAAGCACATGCAGGGTAGGGATATGATTTCCTTCCAGATCTCCTTTCCATCTCTAAGAGGGAGAGAGTACATGGAAATATTGAACCCCATAGACTCAGTGTGAGTGGGTTTCCCCATCACTGGGTGGTGAAATTGTTCATCTCCAAAACAAAAGTTCCATTTCCAATATACTTTCCACCAAATTTTGCACATAGCTATTCATTTTCACTTTTGTGTTCCCATAATTTCATTATATTTAAAATGAGTGTGTGTATGTTCATAACTACTTAGAGCAATGATTAACTTTGACAACAGTTTATTTGTTTATGTCATTTCATAGGTCAAAATCCTTCAATAACTCATTATTTCTTGGATAAAAGCAGATCTCATCATTATTTGGGATGTGATTACTGCTTATCTCTGTACTTCCATCTCTTAATATTGAACCCTTATTCCCAACACTATGAGTCTCTAGACATTTATTTATAGTATTCTTTTTATTGAGGTAACAATGGTTTGTGACATAGTGGACAATTTGGGGGTACAGATTCACAGTCTTCAGTTACATGTTGCAACACTGCATCCACCAACACAGTGCTCATAATCTTTCCTCCTACTCTACTGGGTCACCTCCTTTTCTCGCTTCTCTCTGTCAGGTTGCTTCAGTTCTACAGCAAGATTTCCAGGGTGTGTTTTGGCTTAGGTTTTCTGTTCTTTTGTTCCATGTCTCTATATTCTATGCATGAACAAAATCACCTTGTATTTGTCTTTATCCTTTTGACTGATTTTGCTAAGCATTACACTCTGGTTACATTAATAGGAAGATATTTTTAAGGGCTAAGTACTATATCATATCTTCCTAATCCACTCATCTCTGATTGCTCACTTAGGTTCTTTCCATAACCTGGTAAATAGCAGTGAACATAGATGTGCAACTATTCTTCATGTTATTCTTTTCACATCTTCAGGTAGATAGCTATGGTATCAGAAGCTTATGGTAAAAATCCTTATTATGCTTCTCCACAGGAAAATGCAAATCAAAATCACAATGAAGTAACACCTCACACCTGTGAGAATGACCCATCAGTAATGAACAGAAACAAGTGTTAGCAAGGGTGTGAAGAAAAAGGGAAACTTGAACATTGTAGGCGAGAGTGTAGATTGGTCTCACCCATAGAAAATAATATGTGGTTTTCTCAGAACATTAAAAATAGCTCGAAATTTTCTTCCCATCACATCACTACTACTTTAGCTTCAACTGTGGAGTCATTGATTGCCCAGTTTCATCTAACTCCTTATAGATTTAGTTTGGATGTCACATTTTCTAAGATTACTGAATTCTATCTCTGGATTATAACTTCTGGTAGCATCCCATTGTTATTCTGTCCTAGACTAGGTTGGCTCAGTTTCCTTATTTTTCTTTTTCCCTTACCAAATTATAAATTCCAGGAGGATAAATATCAACAAATTCTTCTGAAATTTTATATCACCATTGGCATAGAACACCTGCATATGGCAAGGACTCAATAAATATGTATTAAATGAACAGCTGATTGTTAGCTTTTTTGCAAGACATGAGTCAACGAGCTCCTAGAAGTCTATTTTCTCTTGCAGGGTAAAATCCATAGAGTACACAGGATTAGACTGAACTTTTTAATGTAGTCATTCTCTCTCTCTCTCTCTCTCTCTCTCTCTCTCTCTCTCTCTCTCTC
>NW_004567116.1:12937772-12968475 GCF_000260355.1 Condylura cristata | reverse complement strand
ACACACACACACACACACACACACTATGCTTCTCTTGCCAGAAACACCTGCATTCATTTTGTGACCTCAGTCCAGTTAGGGCAATCACCTGAAATGTTACATTGACAAAGCAGTCTGTCATCTGTGTCTGCCCTGCATTTGCTAATAGGTATTCAGGATGTGTCCACAGAACCATGTGGCTGGTTTTGGCTATCACTTACCCTTTGAGTACCTTTGGTAATTGGCTGTGTTGACAGAAGCAGCCAGCATTTCGTATTAGGGTTCCAGTGAGTGCATCATGTGTTGATTGCTTTCTCTGTCAATTCATTCTGGTTGCTCAGTAATGAAATCGAAATGAAACCATCACAAATCGGTAGCTCATCAAATCTAAAGCAAGACAGACAGCCCATTTCTTCAGACTAGGGAACAGGCCATGTGAGTCAGTTTTATCCTCTATAGCTTACTGAATAAGCACATTTTCTGGTAGGAAGGGGTTGTGAAATATTCTCCAGTATATGAAGCCTATATGTGTAAATTCACAATCTGATCATTCAGAAGGGACTCTAGCCAAGTCATTTGTGTGTGCGTATTTTGTTGTTAGATCTGGTATTTATATCAGTGTGTATATAGTAGATATATAATAACACACTTCTTATAAAATAAATACCTATGACTTTTAGACAAAGAAGAGAAGCTCTGATGGGAATATGGAAAAATGGGTGGACAGTAAAATGAAAAGTGAAAGAAATACAGTCAACCAAACAAATAACTCAACTTCAGGAAAAAAAATATGGGATTTCCGTGCCTATTTTACTTAAATGTATTTGCTGAAACTTCAGATAACCACAAAATACTCAACAGAAACAGATTTCCAAATTCTCTCTACCCATCCACTACCTATGGACTCTTACTTCTCAGAACCCCAAAGGCAAACTTGACTTCCCTGTGAGTTTACAAGATGCCATTCTCCTCTCCACTTGATGATGTAAAAAGTTGGTGTTGCATCATGCTCTGCTTACTTGAAAATCATCATTCTAGATAGTTCAGTATCCAACTATATTTGTGTAGAGTATTTGATACTTGTTGTTTCAAAAATTACATATTTGAGCCTTACAACTACTCAGTAGAGTTGATCAGGTAAAATATTGCATTCCCATTTCACATGAAAGAATTAAGCTATGATGAGTGTTTACTCATGACAAAATGGAACCAGAATGCCTATCACTGGGTGCACCTCAAAATCCCAATACTTTTCCCAGAGATATATATGGCACCCAGCAATGTCAAATGAAATTACTTGGATGATTGTCAAATTAGGAACATAAAATCTTCCTACATCATCAAAAGAGGTTCCAAGCATTTATTCACTTGTACTCTTCTCACCAAATAATAAGCAGCCCTATATCTATATCATTCTCAATTAGTCAGCAGGAAGGAAATAATATGCATATATATATATTATATAGTTGAACTGAGTATCAGTTGTTTTCGTTTTCTATACATGAACCTATTGAATCCCCACAGAATTCATGGGACATAGGATATATTTCCTTTCAACTTACAAATAAAGAATTAGGGTTATGTCAAAGAGGGTGAGCAACTTGTTTTAATATCTGGGACAAAGCAGGTTTGTAACCAGTTGCTTTATATGTCGTTATACCACCTAGCCTCAAGTCTACTTACAGGAGCCTTGGCAGAACATATTTATGCAACTTCTTGCCTAGTGCATTAATAGATAGCCTATTATTCTGTTGGAAATAGTAAAATCCTAGTTCAGCTTGACTGTTGTGATGCATTTGAAATGAGTGTGAGTTGCAATTGGTATTCTCACCAAAGGACTTGACTAATATGTCTACATTTTCCTATAACACGAGTGACTTGAATATGATTATTTACATTGTTTATTCAAACTCTAAATTCATATCAAATAATTTTACATATAGACTTGATATGTAGTACAAATCAATGATTATGGCAGCAATTGTCTCCACGGCGGTTGATAGCATAATTAGACAAGAATCAGGATGACAGCTTCAGATAAACTAAATTAGCAAGACAAAAGTTCACTGAAAGTTATTAAAGTTCAGAATTCTAACTCAGAAAACAATTGTTTTTAATGTGTTCCCAATTTGTGATGAACAGTAAAGAACATGTTTCAAACTGCCAATTTTTTAGTATTTTAAAGTGAAAGTAACACAGATAAAGATCATCTATGTACTAATAGTAATGCACTAATTTCTATAAACAAATTAATATAAGGACAATGTGGCATATTGCATTTCCACAGTCAGTGCCAAGTTGTGGCATCTCAGATAAACAGAACCAAAACACAGAACAGAATAAATATCATAGCGACTTCACCACTTTTAATAACATTTTTTTTTCTTCCCTCCTCTATTTGAAAGAATTCAGATCTGTTATTTCAGGTTTCAAAATGACCTTTTACTTATACTACCAGAAACACACAAAAAATACAATAAATTCCTATCATAAAACTTAAAGGGGAAGAGAACATTGCACTAATCACTTCCATCTCTGTTGATCCAGAGAAATGACATGATACTCCGAATTATATAGAATTGGTCCCCAGAAAGAAACTTCACACTCCCTATCTCAGAAATTCAAGTCAGGTTCAAGAGGAATATTTCCATCATACAGCATGGATAGTTTCTTAGATCAGATTAACACAGTCCTGCAATCATAGCCCTTAAGTTGTTCATGACTCTCACACTGACGGGGTGTGCACCATCTTAGTGCTCTTAGAATTTGTATGAAGAGCATAAATAGGCCCCAAATAATCTGCTGGTTTATGGAAAAGCTGAGGTAATGATGGTCTTGTTACCAGTTCAAGCAGTCACTCCTAGAATAATAGCTGACCCACAGATAGCTTAAAATGCATAGTTGGTTGTGTTAGCAGAATATGGCTTAGCTGAGCCTTGCCAATTGACACAACCATGAGCTAAATATAGAACAGTCAGAAAGTTTTGGGGCACTCTCTACATTAGACCAAAATCAAAGGAAAAATCCAATGGACAGCATTATTCAACCATTTGCAACAACAGACAATTTGACTCCTTCCACTTTTCTTTTTTAAAGGCTTATTTATTTATGCATATGAGAACTGGAGTACAGGTGCAGGACTGAGAGGATTCACCAGTGACAGTGGGGAGCAGAACAGGCAGATTGACAAAGTACACTGCTCAGGGGAGCAGCGGGTGGGTCAGAAGAGGTCTGCCACGCCATGTGGTTCAGCTCCCTGGCCGGGGATTGAACTGGTGCTGCAGTGGCTTCGGAGGGCTTCGTGATGCAATGCTTTAATCTGTTGAGTGACCAGGGAGAACTTGGAATATATACAATGTTATGCCAGGTCCTTAAAATGAGATTTCACGTAGTACATTTTCTCAGGGTAGAAATGAGATGTGGGTGAGCTGACAGTAACCACACTTGGAAAATAACCCAGGGGGTAGGGAGGCCACAGGAAGGAGGAGCTGGCCCTCTGAGCCATCTGATAGATGATCCAGCACAAGTTCCATCTCAGGCCAGGGAGATGACCAAAATGGCAAAGCAGACCTCTCCTGTCTCACCTGCTGCTCCCCTCAGCAGTGATTTTTCAGTCAATCTACCTGTCCTGCTCCGGACTCTGTCTTTGGTGAATCTTCTCAGCCCCACCTATGTCCACCTTGCACCACTCACCTTTCTCTGTTGGGTTACTAGAGAGAGAATTCAGCTTCCATCTAGTCTGAGACAGTGTGTCTAAGGTCTCCTTTTAGTTTCCTTAGCTTTTAATCTAATTACTGTAGAACTCCCTTATTAGCTGCTTTCTAGACCTCACTTACCATCATTCACTGGTTCTTAGAAACTAATAGCTTTCAACGCAAAAACATAAATCTACACCAGATATTCAAAAAATGTTCTTTTGTTCAGTGAGTGGGAATTCTTTTCTCTCAGTAAAGTAATAATGAAAAGATGCTGAACAAAATGAGGTGACTTAAGGATACGCTGGGTATTGCTTCACAAGTCACTGCCAGGCAGCCTGGTCCCATTTTTTTCCTTCAAATCTCTTCTCCCTTTATACTATAAAAAAAATGCTATTTACCTCCTAGAGCAGCCACCTAAACTTTGGCCTGAGCCTTTCCTTGGTTCAATGCTTATCCATATCCTTCCTGCCCTGTTAGTGATTAAACATTTTCCTATGTCAGGCCTAAGTTTAGGTAGCATTTCTTCTATAAAGCTATCACTTTGTCCCCCTAGTCTGAGTGAATTTCTTTCTCTCATATGCTATCATATTCTGACTCAATATTAAATCACCCAGAATGTTAATGTGTACTAGTTTGTTTACTTCTCTGAATAAACAATAAATTCTGTGAACTTACTGTGAAAAAAAAAATAGTGTTCACTATCATACTCCCAAATGATTATTGGAGGCCTGGTATGTATTGGGAATTACATTTATTTACTGAATAAATTAATGAGAAACTATGGAAACAAGACTGCATTAAACATTTTTTTAAAAGCAGCTATTTCATGAGTTTGTGGGATAGTGGGTTACTAGTGACTTTATTTAACTTTACTTACAGTTTCCAAATTCTCTAGATTGTGCATTTGTTATTTTATATTCACAAGACACAAAATAACAACGCTGTTTTTGAGAAAACATGTATTAGATAAAAACTTCTAATTGTGATTTACATATAACTAGAAATATAAATATTAACTGGCTACCATAAAGGATATATATCGGATTCTATATAAAATATACCTCTGTCTACTAGTTAGAACAACTATGATATGTTTAGGTGAACATTGAAGGAAATGTGCAATATGATAAGTGACCAATTTTGAATTTCCATCCCTAGACAGTTGTAGAAAATTGATATGAGCTGTTCCTCCCTCTCTCTAAAATGAATTTGTGTGCAGAAAGGTATATACTGAGAGTGATGGATGTGGCTACATATAGCCCCAAGGTGCTTATTTGCAAAGGATTTCTTGCCCAGCCTTCCACAAGTTTTCATAAAAGCTTTAAGGATTAAGGTTGTTTTGTAACTGAAATTCAACTCTCTGGAGAAACTGAGAGAATCTTCTGAACTAACTAGTCTCAAAGGGCTACTGCACAGGATTGAACTCTATAATTTTTAAAGTAAATACTTGTCCACTACCTCTACACTACAGAACAAAGTTGTAAGTAGTTTGGATTTGAAAGAGAGGAATATGTATTGGAAATATTTGTTCTTTACACATCAGGTCAAACTGCAGTTCAAGTACATTGAGTTCTTTGTTAGTGCTAGATGATATTCTCTACTTTTCTCCTTTATGCCCTTGAAATTGTTCAGTTGATTTGATTGATTTAGATTGGTGAGCATTCAGTTTTAGAGTCCTCATTTCTAAACTCATTCTTCAGGAAGTTAATGTTTCACTGTATGAAATCAAAGGAAATATCCCTGAAAATCATCAGTTTAATGAGGATTGGTCATTCATTCTGATGAGTTTCCCTCATTTTCTCCCAGAATGAGGACGAATGTGGCGAACACATTAGACACAGAGAAGGCTGGGCTAAGGCAAAGACAGGAATTAATTTAATCTTCTGTTCTAGCTTCCACTACCTACATCATTCAAACCAACAGCAGCAACACAAAATTAATGGCTTGACATACTTTTGTATTTAACCTTGAAATATGGTTGGACAATTTAAGCCAATTCAACACACAAATTTAATCAGCATAAAGAGTGCATTAGTGATTGAGACCAATTTATTTACCAAAATAATGTAAACCTAGAGTAAGTGCATCACACATTGTATAGTTATAATTCAACAGAAGAACACAAAAGGAGTTAAAAAAAAAGTTTATAAAAGCACCAGGAGGAAGAGGGCTATTGTTTTAAAGTATATCTCAAAATATTAATTATTAACGTACTTGCAACTATTGGTTATGCATTCAGATAGATTTTAGAAAACTTACTAGTTGTATATTAATAGATAAAAGGGCAAATTGCATCAGTCTATTTCTCATAATCTCATTTCTTTGTTAAAAGCATTTCCACATCCTAGCACTACAAGAGAAATCAATGAAGCTTATCATTGAGATTCTTTCAAAAGCCCTTCCATGAGCTGATGATTTGTCAATTCAATACATTGATTATTTTTGTGGCAGAAGCAGAACTTGAACTCGGAACTCTTGTTGAATGTCTCCCCAACATTTCAGCAAATTGAATTAACAAACCACAAAACAAAACATGTGCTTGAGTTTTGGAAGGGTGTTATCACACATTTAACTAAATCACACAACTCTTGCTTAGCTTTCCTAGACAAAATCCTTTTCTAGAAAGTTCCCTCTATTTAAAAATCTCCAATGTCAGGAAACTTACTAATTTTAGAATCAGTATATTTTATTCTTGGCCAAATTTATGCACTTTGTCATTGTAAAGTGAGCAATATTTGCATGCTACATCAAGTGAAGTTCCAAGGAGGAGAGCCTATATGACGAAAATATAAACATCACAATTTTTAGCTCAGTATGCAGATTGTCACTTTCCTAAAGTTCAGGGTTAATAAATGGAGAATAATGGAGAATATGGTCTAGAGCAGGACTTGGTAGATATACCCACCTGTACTCTTCTCTTGGTTGGCAAAGAACACCTTTTGTATATTTAAATTGTTGGAAACAATGAAAAAAATGTGATAATATTTCATGATCTATAAAACTCACAATATTGAAATTCAGTATCGATACAGAAACCTTTATTGGAACATACTCATACTCATTGGTTTTCATGTTGTCTATAGTTGAGAAGCTGTGACAAGGAAGATGTTTAAAAACTTTATTATTAGGCCCTCCCTGGTGGTGCAGTGAGTTAAAGCACTGCACTGAGAATCTAAAGCTGCTTCCGCATGAGTTCAATTCCTGCCTGCCCCGGAGGTGACCACATGGCGCGGCAGATCTCTCCTGACCCGCCCGCTGCTCCCCTCAGCAGTGTACTTCGTCGATCTGCCTGTTCTGTTCCCCACTCTGTCTCTGGTGAAGCCTCTCACCGCCCCTGAGCCTGTGGCCTGTACCCCAGTTCTGTATGCACAAATAAATAAATCTTTAAAAAAAAAAAAACCAAAAAACTTTATTATTAGCTTTTATATATAAAAATAAAACTTCTAGGAAAATATTGTGCAATGAAAAAATAATGGGCGGTAGCTATGTAATTAAATATGTTGTAGTTACATTAAAAATGCTAGTATTACCTTTTGCTGACAGAAACAGTCCACACATTATCTCAAAATGCAATCAATATAAAATTAAAAATATAGTTTCTATTTTTGTGCTAAATATCAAAACTTAGTGTCTATTTTATATTCATAGCTCCTCTCAATTCAGACTAACTATATTTCAAATACCTCACAATTGTTTATTAGAAGCGCAGACATATTTAATGCTAGGTTTAGATGATGCATTTTTTGTTGTACTAAAACATATTTATATTTTATTGAGTTTATGCTTTCTTCCCTATTCTCTTTGATTCCCCATTGCCTTCTGGATTAAGACTTCGTTCAAGTGGGTTTGGGGATCTTGGCTATCAGAGTGTAGGAACAAGACTCTCACTAGGGCTGATGTACATAGTATTGGTGGTAGACTCCTGACACTGTGTTTGTGCATTTCTCCCTAAGTAAAATTTCTAAATTCTGAACCAAATCCAGGAATCTAGATGCTTTCTCTCCACAGTGGAGTAGGGAGAAAAGTCATCTCTTTTGTTCTAGTGGTACTTTTGCTATTATGTAGTGTAAGTCCAACTAGCTTTCCTGGCAGCTTCTTCTCATCATTGAGTCTTATTACATCCACAGGAAAATATTACCGCTATATCCTTTTTTTTTTTAAAGATTTATTTATTTATGCATATAGAACTGGGGTACAGGCCAGAGGTGTGGGGTGGTGAGAGTCTTCACCGAGACAGTGGGGAGCAGAACAGGCAGATCAAGGAAAGACACTGCTGAGGGGAGCAGTGGGCGGGTCAGGAGAGGTCTTTCTTTGCCATTTGGTCACTTCCGGGGCATGTGGGAATCAAACTCATGCGGAAGTGGCTTTAGCTTCTCAGTGCTGCGCTTTAACCCGCTGCGCCACCAGGGAGGGTCGCTATATCCTTTTTTAAAGTGCTGTAATTAAAGCCCCCCAAACTGGCTTTACACTTCAGCAGAACTTCTTTTCTTTCTTTTCTGACTTCTGTGTTGTGGCTTAGAAGCTATACTCGGATGGAACAGCAGTAGTTAAACAATAGGATTGTGCTTCTCCCTATATAAAATGTAGTGCCAGTCTTCCCATTTTTAGGAAAAATGGTACCATGATCGACACTGAACTCAGTTTTTAGTATTTAAATATACATGCTTCTGAGTTTTTAATTGTTAAACACCTTGGTCATTAAAAGATACAATGTGTAGCAAACATTGCTACTGGAAGAAGTCAGAAAAAGTCACTATGCTTACTGACTTTAAACACTTTTATTTTTTGTGAAGTTGTAGTCACCGAGCTGTGATTTTATAGTATTGTAAATTTTCACAGTGATGTTTTAAGTAGTAAAATTGTTCCCAGATTTTAAGCTGGATTTAAACACATCAGAATGTATGACATTAAAAAATTCCATTTGGCTGTTTTAGATAAAAACAACACATTTCCATGTGTTCTAGTATCTGAGTGTGGTGAAAGTGCCTTGTTCTAGAATACCCTTTATTCTTCTTTTCAACATGACCTTATTCTTTCTTTCCTTACATTTTACACATATCAAACCCAGTGTGATAGATGGAGAGTATTCAATATAAATCCTGAATATAAAAGTATATAAATTAGTTCCCATTTTTCTCTCTCACAAATCACAAAGTAAAACCAGCATTAACTGCTATAGGTTTTAAGAAAAAAAAAATCAGCTGATCATAACTGTGATTATAAAATAATAATTATACACTAGTTCTCAATAAATATTAGGGTCACTCATATTTCTCCAGCAAGACCCAGACTACCAGAAAATTCAATAAAAGTAAAAATAAAGAACTACACTAAGCTAGGGGAAGCTAATATTGCAAGGACTCCCTATCGCTGTGTGCTGTATGCGGATTTCATACATAACATCTCAGTTAATATTCACAACATCACCGTGAGATTGATTAGTCCCAATACTGTCCCCATATCACAGTGAAGGAACAGTTTGCAGTTGAGCAACTTTCTCAAAGTAATTCAGGAATTACCAATTTTCTCTAACATACTGTTTTTTTCATAATCTATTGAGAAATTTATTTTTGCTGATAATCTGTTTACCTTTTAAAGCATTTTTTGGTGAATTTTTAAAAATTTCCTTCTAAAATCGCTAATAAAAACAGCTTTTATACATATTTCTTACTTTCTAAAATAGGTTCAAATTTTGTCTGGGAAATCAGTCTACAAAATCAGTCTATATAGGTCAAAGAAGTACAAACTAGGTTGTGTTGTCAATGATGCCTTATTTCTAAGGAAAATAAATCACAGAAAGATGTCCCACTCAGACAATTTGTAAATAGCAACTAAATCGCTTTATTGATCACAGAATTATCATCTCCCTTATTGAACTTGTTTTTATCCAGGTTTTCCATTTTTGATGAATGAAACTGTCCTTTTCCCAGTTATATGGGCTCAAAAATCACACAATCTTTTATCCCTGTGTTCTCTTTTCCCCATATGGGCAAATTTATGCACTTTTAGTTTTATGAAAGAAAAGTGTTTCTCCTGATTTCCTTGTCACCTCCCCACCACAATAGAGGAACTTGTTTTGCTTTTCCTCTTGGAATTGCCCCCAACTTGAAGTGTTGTATTCAGGCCTCAACCTTCTGATTCATCTGGGAACTTTTGCCAACTGTTTCTGAAGTGTAGCTCTGTAGGGTGATTAACATGGAGCCAAGTGACCAGGTCCAAATTCTGCACCCCACCTCCCACACTGATTGACTCTGGTTCTGGGCCAATCCCTGAAACACTAGACCTCAGTTTCTTATCCTATGATGGAATACTGGTACTGCCTATGGCATTTGCTTGCTGTGAAGGATAAATGAAATGGAGATTGCATGGCTCTTAAAATAGATCCTAGGGGCGAAAAAAAAGTTATTGTATTATATTTATGGAATAAGGCAACGTTGGTGGTTTTAAAGCTTCTCTACATGATATACAAGATCTGTGATACCTGGTTTCAGTACTTTTTTTTTTTTTTTTGCAATCACTGTTCTTATGATTTCAGCTCAATTCAATTTGACATCTACTTAGCCAGAAACCTTCTATGCGATAGAGAAGGTTAGAAGGCAAGCTTTAGTATTTACTTTAAAGTAACTGGAAATCTGGTAAGACAACAGAATCATTAGTAAATAACCATCCCCGAGCATATGCTAAGCTGTGGCATGAAGCAGGAAGTGACAGGTTCTTCATAAAATGGCTTAATGGGAAGAGGCAGAAAAGGCTGCATTGAGAAGGAAATATCTGATCTGGGCCATTATAAGAAAGGAGAAGTAATGCAAAGCTTCCATGCACACTCTGTCCAGGCTTATAGGCATACATTAGACCCTTACCCAAGTCTTGTATTTCTCAGATCTCCATCTATGTTCTGTTTAGAATTCCCATTTCCCCCTCATTTTCAGCATTTACAGTTCTTTTACACCCCCTAATTTAAACATGATTTTCTCAAGGAAATCTTAATATCAGTGATTGGAAACCCTTTGCATTTCTTATTCCCATGGTGTATTAGCTTAACTGTGTGGCACTTCATACATTCTATCTCCATAGTTATAGATGTACAGAATATCAGCTCTGTAGAACTAGGAGCTGCATGAAATTTATGTTCATAATTATAAATGTGGATACTGTCTAAGAAATATCTAGAAGACATTTGGGTGCTTACATCAATGTGTTTCAAGCCAATAGTACTCAGGGTGGGCAACTGACCAGTTCAAGTTACTAAGTTACCTTAAGATGTAAACTTGTTAGCCTTGTTCATCACTATACTCAAGATATAACATGTCCAAATACTTCTGAATTAATATCAGATCAATATTAATACCAATAGCAGAAGTACTGATCAAACAGAGACTTCATAACTCCAAGGTCATCAATTAGATCTTTAAATTATGAATGTCTGCATTATTTGAAATCTAAGAATTGCACACATTATTGCCAATCTGTGTTAATTTTTCTCGTATATGAATATAAGATTTAAATTTATTCATTTATTTGTCTTTATTTAGATGCTTATGCACCAAAATCTAAGTATAGTATGTTTCTATTTTTATGGTTAAAAATAATAAAAGCATATTATGCTTAAAAATATCCTTCCCCATCGAAGGATAATTTATGAAAATTCTAGAGACATGGATGGATGGAATCTCCTGAAAGAATTTTGAAAGTAAGGCAGCATTGGCAACTAGGGATCAGAAGATTGTCTTTTAAATAAGTAACTTCTGCAAAGAATGTCAGAATGGAGTATTACAAATTTTGCTGAACATTATATTTGGCTAAATCTCAGCAGTTTTGTTGATTTGAATAGTGTTTCCAAATTCACTTTCATTAGCTAGAGTGCTGCAGGACCCAGCAGTTCAGGGAGGGAATCCATTTCCAGTAGCTTATAGAGATAATGATAAGCCATCTGAAAGTATGGGTTTATTTGAAATGCATTATAGAGCAGCAGCAACTATAATGGTTGGTTTACCAACCAGTGGGGTGGAATTAAAAATGCATTAAAATTTATACAAAAGGATGTAAATAGCAGTGAGCGTCTACTAGTTTTGACATAGTTAAATGAACTGTTATTTCTCTACATGTAGTTAATAAAATAAGACCTGTAAAAATAGAGGACGTAGTCTCTTTTGGAACTTCGGGCAATGTAAAAATCTATTATGGATGAAATGGACAATTTCTTTCTTCATCTATGGCTGAAATGACAATTCTTTCTAGTGAGTGATAAATTCACTATAAGACACACACACAAGCAAATACACATCACAGGAAAAAGAAAAAAAATCTCTTAGAATGGGTAGCAATATCACTGCTAAGTTGTAGGATCAAGCAGAACACTGGACAGAGAATTTCAAAGTGAGATATCAGCCTAAACTCCTATGGAATCTACCTGTGAATTTGTATTTTGTACACTAATCTTGACTCCAGTCACTACTTTTAATTTATTCTGTGTAATTTTCTATTACACACATGATTTTATTGATCATGCCATTTATATACTCAAAAGCATTTTCTGAGGATAAGTACAATAAATATATACAATATCAGTGCCCTCAGGAAGTTTGCATTTTAATCATGGAGGTATATGCAAACAGATATGTTCATGAATTATATTATTACAAATGCTATGGGGGTTTCCTTGTCAAAACACATGATACTAGCAGCATCAGCTTCAGGGGCTGGGATCTGGGGAGTCTTATGAGAGCACCCATTCAGAAAGACCATGAACCTGGGTCCTCCCTGGTGGCACAGGGGTTAAGTCTCAGCACTATGAAGCTATCTGCAGCCGCTACAGCATGAAATTGATCCTTGGCCAGGGAGGTGACCCACATGACACAGTAGACCTTTCCTGTTCTACCTGCTGCTTCCCTTAGCAGTATATTTTCAGTACATCTGCCTATTCCGCTCCCTATTCTGTCTCTGGTGAATCTGCTCAACCCCCTCACATCTCTGGCTTACAACCCAGTTCTTATATGCATAAATAAATCTTTACAAAAAGGCCATGAACCTGATTTAAGTATTTCTATTTCTGTCTTGGTTAAACAATTTATAATTAAAACTGGTATTGCATGGCATAAAGAAATATCATAGTTAAAATGTTTATGCTAATTTATAAAATTAGTGCTAATAATTTTAAATGTCCTTTTTTTTTTTTTTTTACTCAGAACATTAAATAACATACAAAAAGCATCATGATAAGCTGTGAGGGATAGAAAATGAAAACAACTTTTTATAATTTAGTGCCTTTAACAATGGTTTTGTTTTGTTTTGTAAAATGGATTCCATATGTTCATTTTGCAATGAACTCTGCAATTTCTGCAAATGGTCTAGTATATGAGCATGTATAAGGGAGATCTAACTTAGCCTGGGAGTTAGGGAAGGACTTCTTGCCAAGTGACAATTAAACAGAGAAAATATGAGCAGAAGTGAGGCAGATAAAAATGGGGGTGGTAGGAGCCTGAGGGTAAAGAGAACTGGATATTCCAGGCAGAGTCAGCTATAAGGGCACTGAAGGAGCAAGGGCCTCAGAGGAGTGTCTAGGAACAGAGATTGAGTCAGTGATGTTGGAATTTATTAAACAGCAAAGGGCTTGTAGGGGTAAAGCTTACATTTACATCATACTGCAAGTCTTAGAAGTAGAACATGGCACTGAATGAGGGGAATTGGAATAACCAGATTTAATGAAGCAAAAGACATCCTCCATCATGTTACTATGTGCCTGAAACTCCAGTAGGTGACTTACTGATGTTGCCTCTTGGTCTTCCAACAACAAAGCAAAATGGGATTTACTGAGTTTGTTATTCAGACAAAGAAGTACAAGGCTTAGAAAGATTAAGACAGTTGTTGCAGTCAGTGAGTGGGAATCCTGGATGAAACACTTTCTGAATAGAAACAGAATGCAAGCCCCAGGATGATAGGGCCTAGATGGTTTTTGTGTTGCTAAGTTCTTAGCACACAGACCAATTTCTGCACACAATTAGCTCTCAATAATTGCCAAATTCATGATTTGGATTTGTCTTATTTGGCAAATTCACTTTGTCTTCATCCTTGAAATGGACTTTGGAAGATTTGGGTAAGATTGTTATATATTTTGAGAACAAGAAACTTTTTCTTTTAATTTAAAAGTGTTTGTGTGATCAGAGGAAGAACATAGTCTTATACTTTGAGGACCAGTCAAGTTTCTTTCAATTTTCACTATAAAAAGTGAAAAAAGAAACCAGCATGGTGCATTGAACGAGGAAAAGATAGGAAGACAGGATATGACTTTGCCTTTATGAGTTAGTAAGTCAATTCTCTTCAATTCTCAGTTTATTTATTTATTTATTTTTTAATAGACTACAACATGTGAGGTTCTTTGCAGCTCTCATATTATGGTCTGGTTATTCTGTGAGTTGTCTGGCAATCAAGGGACTCAATTCACTGAAAGAAACAGAGACTATGATACACATAATTCTGAAGCATAGTATTCCTCAAACAATCTCTGTTCACTCATTTTATTCATGCATGCACTCATTTACTTATTCTTTTAACAAGCCTTTCAGAGAGGTAAAGTATATGCTGGCACGAAGTCTATGGGAATATGAAATGGACAATGACCTTGATTTCTGGAAGCAGCAAAACCTTGAGTCAGTAAAACACTGCTTAGAGTTTATCTGCTATTTGAATGCAGTAAAAGGCAAATCTACTGTCACATTGCCACATGATTCAGTATCAAGCAGAATCAAAGCTGCCATGATGTGTAGTAATAATGCCAGCACCTTTCAGAATAAGTTCCCACATGTGACTCCTCTTATCACTTTCCTCTATTTGACTTTCTCTGGTGAAAGAGCAAAGGCAGAAAGCTGTAAAGCTTCCTACACAAAGCAAGATCTGTGCCTTTCACTAATAAAAACAGGTCTCACTGACACAGAGACAGAGCAGGGCAGGAAGCATGAGGGGCTCTGGCCTCCCTCAGATCCAACAGGCTGGCCTGTGCACACAAGACTCATGTCCACGTAGGGTTATCTTGCTAGGACTGTGGGCAACAGGAACTGAACATATCAAGAAATAAAGATTGTAACACCAGGTCCTGATTCTGAGGGTACTGCTAATATATGGGAAGGATAAGTTAGTAAATAAGGCAAGTGTAACTTATTAACTGCTTATGAAGAGTAGAAAACATCAGAAGATGCAAAAAAATAAATAGTTGAGACTAGCCAACACTGGAACACTCTAGCAAATATTATGAATAGATTTATTTTTAAATTGAAGGATTGGACGAGTCAATTACTCACAAAAAAGTCATCACAGTTTGTAAAGGCAGACTGATGAGGCCATGAAAATGTGCTTTATAAACACAGAGTTCAGTTGACCAAGGGGCCCGACTGCTGTGCTCCAAAAACACCACTACATTTGTACCTGGGTCATGCCTTCCCTCAAGGAGAGCCCAGCCTGTGATATGTCATATCAGTCTTGTCTCCCTTGACTGCTGAATTCACCCTGAGGACCCCTGCACCTTCCTGAATCTTTCTTAGTCTGCACAGTGACTAGGGTTCTTCCACCCAACTACCCTCCCTCCTCCGTCTCTTGGAGACAGAGTTCACTCTAATCTCGTGGTTCATCCAGTCTCCCTCTTGACTGTCTCTACCTTCATTATTATTATTTAGAAAAACTAGTCTTGGAATCAGCTTCTTGAGAGCATAACTGGATTAACCAAGATACATCTGGTGGAGAAACATGCTGAGTAAGCCACTCTTTAGTCTCAAACCTGCAAATGAATTACCAAAGCACACTAACTCAGCATGTATATAATTGAAGAGGCTATGAATGCACTCAAAGTATTGAGTGAAAACTGTTTTGGGCACTGTAGTAAATCCTTCTCATGCTTTATCTCAGGGAATTCTTTAACAATGTCATATATTAGTTATGGGGCCTCCCTGGTGGTGCAAAGGGTTAAGTGTTAGCATTACTAAGTTATTGCCAGCCACTGCTACCTGAGTTCAATACCTGGCCAGGGATTTGACCCAAATAACACAACAGACTTCTCTTGTCTATCCCGCTGCTCCCCTCAGCAGACTATTTCAGTACACTGCCTGTTCTGCTCCCCATTCTGTTTCTGGTGAATCCTCTCACTCTCCTCCCCAACAACAGACCTATACTGCAGTTCTTGTATGAATAAATAAAAGAAAATCTTAAGAAAAAAAAAATACATTTGTTTCTTATTATATAAAGAAACTAGTTGGTCAGATACTAATTGTTACAATCAGTGTTCCAAGCCAGGTCTTTCTTTTACTTTATAGGAAGAATTTTAGAGTCTCTGCTTTCCTCTATCCTATATGACAGTCTTGGCTGAGAACTTTTTTGATAGCTTTGTATATGGTCAGTGCATCAGTAATGTATCTGTCCAAAAAAAGATTCAATTCACAAGCACTGACTCTACCCCCACTATCATCATAACCCTCTTCTTAATCTTCATCAGAGGCAATTCTAAAGGAGACTTGCGACTTTCAAGCATTTATACATGTCTTCTACCCTTTACTCATCACCATTAGCCCTTAATCAGACAAGCCTTGGAATGGAAGCTCAGAATTATCATCTCATCCTAAGACTGACAGTTTCCATTGCTCTTTTCCATTTCCTCTATGCTATATCTTTGCCCAAGGCAAACTCTGTTGTTGGAAATTTAATATTTTCTTAATATGCCAGTTTTTAATAGTCCATAGGACACTTGAAATCTTGGCTTACTAGATGGACTCAGTAGGACAAGTCTGATGTCCTTATTCTGGAAACAGTTTTCTCTTCAGGACCAAGAAAATCGGGCTATTTGGGTGGTATTATAGGAAATCTTTTGCCTCTGGGTCAAAGTCACTGGGCTCCAGCCCAAGTAGTAATATCCAAATGCCAGTCTGTCTGACAGCTGTCTGGTGGCCTTTGTGATAGGGCCTCCAGCCAGTCACTTGTGGGCAACTGTCCATGCTGCATTTAGTGCCCGCTGCCATTTGTAATGACAGGCACAGCAGAGAGGTTGGCAGTTCATATAGGCATGGAGACCCTTGGTATCCATTATTCAAGACCAGCGGTTAAACCCTAATTTAATAATAGCCCCCAAACCAGTAGCAATTTCTTTCCAAAAGAAGGTCTTCTCTCTGCCCCATCTGCCCCAATCATCACCCTACCACTTTTTCTTTTGCAATCATGACATGAAAATTTACCTTTGAATTAAACACAAGGTCAGATAAAATAAGTCACTGTGAGGAGTCATTATATTTTCTGTCACTGGACCAATTAAGATTTCCAGCTGTCAGTTTTCTGATGCTGCAGCTTCATAAAAAACGACACTGAGATGCATTGATCTGTGTCAAAGCTGCTTCCGAGGGAAAATTGGACCCAAAATAATGATAATTGTCATAGGATGTCATGCGATTAAATGAAAACATAAAATGCAAAATGCTGTGGCGAATCTGCAAAGTCATCCTCCGTGTGGAGGGGAGACAACATCTACCCAAACCAGCCCACTGTCTCAGTGGCCCCCACAACAAGGGGATCCCACCTAGTGCTTTCAACATATTTTCCCAGTGAATGCTAATTTGATTTCTGTTGCATATTCAAAATATATGTATGGTTTCCATGGAGCTCTTGTTGAAATACAGCACTTACTGGAAATGAAATGGGTAGTTCACAGTACATAGTATAATAATCCTCACAAAATGAAATGGAGTATTTCAAGGTCAAAAAGGAATAAGGTGTTCCTTGCACCCCAAATGAATTGTGAAGACATAAAGCAGAGCTTAGCAAGCAAAGGTATATTGGTGAAATAAGACAAGCTTACTATATGGTGAGTGACAAAGAAGTGAACCCATAATGAATGATTTCATTCTTGAATATTTATCTCTTAGATGGAGGGGTTTGTTATTTCACTATTTGTTCCTGAGCTTGGAACACACACACACACACACACACACACACACACACATGTAAAATTTTAAAATAACTTTAACTAAAAACAAACAAACAAACAAATTTGTTTTAGCTTAAATGTATCAGGTTCATGCTGTTGTTTCCTAGAGGGTCCAATGCATTTTCTATGGTCACTGTACTCTCTTACTAGTAATTTCAGTTTTATTATTCTATAAAACCATCATTTATATAAGAGACTCTTGCTAGTGCTAGAATCTTAAGATTTAAAGAAGTAGGTCATCTCTTTTCACATACTAAAAAATAATTCAATGCTTTAGATTCATTTCACCTAAAATTCCAATTGAATCACTTCTATGGCTGGAATTTTCTGTCCATCATTCTTGAGGGACATCAGGGCACAATTCTGAATGCAGTGGATTTTACTCTTGGAATACTGATGAGATAAACATAGTGAACTTGAGTCACTGGCACAGTTCTCAAACTTTTAAGGACTGTGTGAGACAATTATTGAACATAAACATGTCTACATGATTTACATTTACAATTAAGTAAATTACATTTAAAAAGTAATGCGCATTCTAAAGTTCATCACTTCCTAATTGTTTTCATACTTTCTATAGTCATATTTGTCTGTTGTAATGGATGGTAGAAACAGGAGGTAATGGTATGCTATTCCACATCTCGTCCCAGTTCTGTAAGCAGTGATGGCATTTTAGTAATTTTTTCTCATTGTTTAAGTGCTGTCTTACTTTATATAACATAACTAAAATATTAAAGAACAATAATGTTAGAACTATGTCCATGTGCGCTGCAAACAGACTATGAATAAAAGAAAGAGTTCAACTAAAATCAATGAAATCGATGTTGGAGAGTCAATTAGCTACTTAGAATAATGTGCATCGTGTATATCATTAATATTATGAATTCCATGCTGCTTGTATATATGTATATATGTGTGTACACACACACATCTTGTATGTATGTATGCATGTATGTGTGTATGTATGTGAGCAGACAGTACACATTAAATACATACACATGCACACACAAAAAACACAGATAGAATTGACCAAGAAACATGAGATTATGGAGGACCGTACAAATCAGGGAAGGTAAAATTAATCACTGCCAGAGTGAGAGTAATTAGTCTCGCATACATCTATGAAATCTGAGTGTACTTCACAAAGTTTAACATGTCTGCTCTAAGACACCTGAAAACTACATTTCATCATTTCGTTTAAGACTGATACTTGATTGAAGTATGAACTAACAAGGATCTTCTGATGAAGGTAGTGTTCTAAATGGGACTTCAAATTAAAGGGAGTCACTTTTTCACAATTTTCTGAATATTAAAGCTACTTAAATGTGTTTATCAACTATAATGTCCCACTTCTCTAAGAAGTAGTAATAATTAAGCATAATATATCTTCTAGTCACTATGTTTTTAAGGGTTTCATAAAATAGAGGTGTTTTCTAGTTCTTTTGTTATAGATTCATTTTGTATGGTTCATTTTAATGAAATAATATGCAGCATTTTAAAATGTACTTCCGATAGATTTCAGTGAGCACCAGATAAATTCCAATGAATGGGCATTTCTTGAACCATTAAAAATAATGACAAAGTGGGCCCTCACTGGTGGCGCAGCGGGTTAAAGCACTAAGAGGCTTAAGCCTCTTCCTCTCGTTTTCAATCCCCGCCTGCCCTCAGAGGTGACCACATGGTGCGGCAGACCTCTCCTGACCCGCCCGCTGCTCCCCTCAGCAGTGTACTTTGTCGATCTGCCTGTTCTGCTCCCCATTCTGTCTCTGATGAAGCCTCTCATCACCCTTGAGCCTCTGGCCTGTACCCCAGTTCTGTATGCACAAATAAATAAATTAAAAAAATAATAATAATGACAAAGTGGAAAAAGCATTAAAAAGGACCACATCACATCAATTCACTCAAAAACATTATGTAATTCATAGAAAGAATGAGGAAAACCTATATGCACGTAGAATAATCTCCAGTAAATAATGCAGCCCAGCTTGCATGGTTTGAATGCATTATTTTGAATATTTCTGTATATTACTTGTGATCTAGCATATAAAATGCATTTCACACTATTACCATGGATAGCCTCTGACAAATAAAGTGCTTGAGGATTACATATTTTTATTATTTTAAAATAATCTATATATTTTTCCAATATGTTAATGTTAATCTAATGGGAACAAATGCCAGAAAATCATCTGGGATGGATTTTGGTATTTGTTTCCTCTTGCAGGTGGAGTTAAAATGGCCACAATTACAACACTGAACAAACCAAATTCTATCAAGACAAATACTTGTCCTGCTATGCAAAGCTTCCAGCTTCTTTCAAGGTTATCACAAAACTTATATTAAGAGGAAAAATAAAGAATCATCACTGATGTACAAAATTACTTGGGGGGAGGAGGTGTTAAAACATTATAATGTTTAATATTTCAATACACTGAAATGTATTGTTTCATGAAGTTAAAGCAGATCAATGAATAAGCCATAAAAGGATCCATCTCTACATGTACTTAGCCAACAGCATCTGCCTTCTCATCTAGACATGGTAAGAAGTAGGCAGGGATAGGATGTTTTTATGACTAGTGGAAATGTTGCTTGCATTCTTGCTCTTAGCTATGGAGAAGTACAAATGTATATAGTACCAATCTATCTGCTTGTCTCTTATGTTCTCTGTTCTTTCTGGGGATTCTGCTGCTACTAACCTGAAACTCTAAGCATGAGTGAACCATTACTATCCATTGTCAGTTACTTGAATTCAGACTGTAAGTGAGAAATATGAAATGAAGGAAAAAGGGAACTAAAGGGAGCAACAAAAGAGGACTTGAAAGAACACTGGAGAAGGAATTATCAAGTTAACATAGGCACAGATAATTAGTTCTTTTGGGCAACAGGCATAACTCCACCTCACTCCCTCTTCTCGCTTAAATAGAAGGAAGTGCTTTTAAATCCCACTCATACTTCCAATTGTTGATTCATTCATATATTTGTTTTTTTATTTATTTATGCTTAAAGAACTGGGGTGCAGGCCAGAGGTGTGGTGGGTGAGAAGATTCGCCAAAGACAGAGTGGGGAGTAGAACAGGCAGGTCTACTGAAATACACTGCTGAGGAGAATAGCAGGTGCGTCAGGAGAGGTCTGCCGCGCCATGTGGGGCAGCTGCCTGGCTGGTGATTGAACTCATGCTGCAGTGGCTTTGAGTGATGCTTTCACCCGCTCCGCCACCAGGGAGAGACCCTCAGTCATATTTTTTAAGCATGTGCAGATCATTACTCCAGCAAGATACTAGGCTTACTATTGGTAAAAATAAATAAATAAATCATATGCAGGCACTGCAATTTGAGTTACAATTACAATTATTTTTATAACCTAATCTCTTGTAACTCTTCCTTCCCTCCTTCCCTCCTTTTGATTCAGCCACTTTTTTTTTGCTTGTCATGATACTATCATTTATTACATCTTTAGAAATGTGTTATTTATTCCACTTGGGAAGTCCTTTCCCTACATATCCACATAGTATTGCCCTCATTCTCCCAAAGTCTTGGCTCGAATGTTATCTTCTCAATGAAGTCTACCCTGCCCAACTCATTTAGCTCTGCAGCATCTGAGTCCTTAGCACTTCTTTTTAGAATGAAAAAATTGCTTATTAAGTTTGTTACTTATTGTCTACCTCTCTACTCAGTGCTATGGAAGATTCTTAGGAGAAAGGATCTCACTAATTTGCTCAATTTGATACATCCTGAGTACCAAAAGTATTGTCTCACATATACTAATATACATCAAATAAACATTATTGGATGAATAAATGCCTCTGACACACACTAGCATGCTTTGAGGTTCTTGCTCTTCCTTAGTTTTGGAAGTATCTTTCTCTTGTATCTTACCTATTCTAATTCCATTTCCAATGCCATGCAATATATTTCTGGTCAAGTTGTATTTCCAACTTCTGATACTTAGGTTAATTAATTTTGTCTATTGGGTCAATTCTCAGTAATAAAGAGTACCACCAAAAAGCTACTAAAACTTTACAGTTACAAGCACCTTCTGCAATACTTATGTAAAAATAGCAGCACTTAGTACAAAGTCATTACTTATATGAGATAGCTGGGGAACACTTGGGAAAAATAACATTCACAATAATATTAGTGGAAGTTAACAGCTAAGAACGACCTAGAAAAAATTGGATGGATAAAAATAAGAGGAACATTTCACTAACTAATGGCATGTAGAATTAGAAAATCTCTGAAAAATTGATTTGTCTTAAATCTATATAGTAAAATTTCTATTATTCTTTCTAAGAGTATTTGATTAAAAACAAAATAACTATCTAAGTAAAACCTTACTGAGATATGTTACTGGTCTTTTAAAACAAAAAGTAAGAATAGCCTACTACTAAAATTTATCAAGTTTTTGGTGAAATACCAAGTCATTAGTTATCTTTATATCCATTCTGAGATATAGCCATGTTTATTTTCATTCACATTTGTCTTGCTTTGACATTGACTTGCTTCAGAATAGGGATTTTTGTGTAGTAATAATTGAACTAAGATTCATAGGGGATATGTGAGTTCTTTTGCATGAAGTTAAAAAAAAAAAAGTGTGGGTCAAAGCCTATATGAATTCTTAAGGATTACGATATATGGTTTTCTCAAAATGCTTTATGACCCTTACCCTTTAGAAAGACCTAACAGTTTCTTCTCTACAGATATTTTGGAAAAACAGTTTGGCTAAAAATTTAAAAGATTATTACAAAAAGTTTATAGAAGAAATGGGATGCATTAGAGGAGATTTAGCATTCATTGCATTTTTGCAAGAACATTAAAATATGTCCTTTGATTAGTGATGTGTGTAGATTTTTGAAGGGTATGCCACTTTCTCCTTTTGCTCCTTTTTCAATGTTAAATATAATACATGAAATATTACCTAAGCTATTAATCTAAACATTATTCTCATTAGTTTCAAAGCACAGTTATTGCTCCAAAGTATTTTTACAAATGGCACCCTGCTTCATCTTACCTCTGCCTTCACATTCAAGTCCAAACAAAGCTTGCTATTCCCCCTTCTCTTCATTGCTGAGCCAAAAAGCAGTGACTGGTATCTCCAATTCCAACTGTGCTTTTATTGTGCTTTATATCAATCAAATCTTCAAAAAGATTCCAGAAAGATTTTTCTCAGTTTTCACATCAGAGGGGTTCACACAAATCACTTTGCAGTAGGGGCACCGATAAGAAATCTCAGAAGGAAAGAAAGTGCATGCATAGGGGGGCTCTGGGAGAAGGTTGATGAAGGATTATCAATGTCCTAGAAAAAGTTTTCTGGTGGAAAAAAGTACAATTTGAAGCACAGTGACTCATTTACTCTCTCTCTCTATATATATATATATAGATAGATAGATAGATAGATAGATAGATAGATAGATAGATAGATAGATAGATAGATAGATAGATAGATAGATAGATATAGATATATAGATATATATATCTTTCAAGCAACAAGATGCTACCACAGACACAGTGGATAGTAGGGTTGATATTGACATGATTGACATGGTCAGGTGAACCCATGTTAACTCTTCTTACAAGGGTGTCATTGGGCTTTATGATCATTCTGGTCTTCCACTGCCACAAAGTCCCTCTTCTCGCTCCTCCCCAGTCCTCTCTGTTTTTCTCTCTACAGGCAAGTGGTCAGACTTCTTCAGTATGCTTCTTCAGTTGCGGCTGATGCTTACAATTTTTATTCTACCCAAACTTTGTCAGGCTTATTCCCTATTAACTCATCCATCCACACAAGCCATTCAATTTCAGCCTATTTATTCTGCCCAAGAATACTCCCTTCATATTGATGCATCTGTCTTTTAAGATACAGATGACTTTCCAACATCTCATTGAAATCTCCTCTGATTGTCCCAGCCTATGTCAGTATCTCCCTGTGTACTGACCACTCACAATATGGTCTACTCACAAAGCATTTCTAAGCTCTTGTTTCAATAAAAAATTGTCCCTGGCAAAGTTGTTTGTATTTAGAAGAAATCAGTCACGGTTGATGCAACAGTCTTTCCATTTTTTTTTTTTTTTTCCCAGTAGAGAGCTGAAACACACTGAGAAGGTTGGGCTTTTCCATCTGAAATCTCCCTGCTATTCTGGAAAAGGCAGAACTCGCAGAAAGTGACAGAAGCTGTCCAACTGCTGAAGTTTGTTTTTATTTTGGTCATTCAGAATACTTTGGCCTTCTCCACACAAAATGATAAGTGGATATCTCCATATTTTTTTAGATTCTAACTCTATTCCTGTATGAATACTTTAATCTTCCTTTTATCATTTAACTTAATATACCCAGTTCAAGTTATTCACAGATTTATTTTGCTAAACACCAACTTGACTGATGAGCCCAAACAGTGAGTAAACATAAACAAGAATGCATTTCCCAGAGATTTTACTTTCCCCAAAATTATTCTTTTCTGAGACTTATAAATAGGTCCTTATTAGCATTGAATGTAGAATCTATAAGTTCATTGGTTTTTATCTTAAATAAATAAAGATCTCTTACTTTATGTAATAAATTGTATTCTATATAGAAAATTTGAGATGACACAAAACATCCAGAGGCAATAATTTTAATCACCTCACCACTTGTGTTTACACTCACAGGCTCATTCATATACAACACACAACATGTTAGATTATACTGTACATAATTTCCAGAGGCATCCTTTTGTATTTTTTATGCAAATAGCTTATTAGGCAGTTAATTGTTTTTAAAGGCTGAGTTGCGGATTTAATCCATTTTGATACTAAATTATTTCTAATCATTTGATAGTATATTATACGTAAACTAGTGTGCAGTATAAATAATAACAATAGACAGTCTTGTTTGAATATCATACTTCAAAAGTTAAGAAGACAGAGGTGTTTTCAACCATAAGTTAGTGGTACCATATATCACAGAAGAATGCAAGAGCCAAGGAGACAATTTCAGAGCCTAGGGCAAAAATTCAGGTAAGAGAATATAATGTTTCCTACTACCTAAGTAATGAGTTGGGAAGGAAGTTTTAGAAGAAACTGAAAGTTGGAAAAATTCAGAGAGTCACTAGTTTTAGTGATAAACTTATAGTGAGAAGCTCACTGCTCAAGACTTGTCTCTCAGGAGCAAATAGGCAAGAGGAGAGACCTACAATGGTGAGATAAGTTTGGGCACACACATACATGCATGCACACCTACATGCATCCTACTACAGTTTTATGATGTATAAATCCATTACATTTACCAATTGCCAGTAGTCAGTGTATAAAGAAGAGAAATGGTCCCGGATTTAAATGGGATTCAGTAGGTAAGGATGCACATACTAGATGAGAACTGGGAAAAAAAAATATTTCATAGAAGAAGGAATGGCTGGGTTTATGAAAAATCTATAGTTAGGTCAGGGATTTGAATATGGAGGATCTTTTAAACCTTGACTGAAGGCTGGTTTAAATAGCACCCAACTTAAACCTTTGTGAGGCCATTTATATTGTTCAGGCTAAATATAAATAAGGTCTACAATATATATTTTCTTAATTATTTTTCTCTTTATTCATCACTACCTGGCAGATTAGTTGAAAATTAAAAAAAAATCAATTCTTGTTTTAATTGTTTCCATTTTATATTACTAAGCACTCTCCTGGTTCTCCACTTATAAAATGTTGATAATAATACTTGCCACTTAGGATTATTTGATAGAATGCTGGCAAAGCATGTGGGAATCTTGGGATGACAAACTCCAAGCAGATACAATATGTTATTATTGTACTAAGCACTGTTCTCTTTCCTGTTAGGAGATTGCCTATTTCCCAGCTACTCTAAAGCCTTGACAGGGGCTTCTGGGAGGGCAAGCTCTCTTCTCCTGCTATCTGGTGGAGGGTGATAACTGCTAACCTTGCCAATGAGGTAAAAATAAACAAAGTCAGGGCACCTCTTCATCTCCTTGGAGGGTTTCAAAAGGAACAAGACATGTCACTATTCAGTATTCAGTGAGAGAAGGGGTCTGAACAGACTTTCATAAACCAAAAACTCCAAGAGGCTCTTAAGAGGCCATGACAGCTCATGATTTTTCAAAAGAAGCATAACGATGCAGTCAGCTAGGAAAAGAAACCAGACCTGCATTTATTTCTTCTGTTCTTTCCCTGGGTTCCATGCAGAAATTGTACTTCAAAATCACAGATGAGCATAATACTATAACCAGCATCAGATAACTAAAGAGAAAAATAAGTAAACCATCTGAATTACTTTAACTAATCCTAACTGTGTCATTTCAGGAAAATAAGGCTTTGAATACAATTTTATTTATGTAGCTTAAGTTTTAAGGATTTTAAGAGGGGCACTGAGAGAGAAAGAGAGAATGATAAATTAAGAGGTTTAACAGGTTAATCTTCTAAGAAGTAACAATATTTAAAATATAGCCTACTAGTTGGCCACCAGCTTATTTGTTCAAGGTCCTGAAACAATAACAAAAAAAATCAGCATACTTTCCCCCAAATCACAAAGGCATTCTCCACTACCTTGCCTGCTGGATAAAACTGAGTAGCAGGAGAATTAAACATCTGGGTGGGAGTCAGATAAAAATATCTGGGACACCACCATATGTTGCCACAAAATGGCCATCTCTATTCATCCGGGCTTTGTTTATGCTTTATATTAATGGACCCAGTCGGAGTAACCAGCCAGCCAACTAGCAGCATATGTTGCTCGCACTGTGACTGCCTGGCTTCCATTTTCAGAGGCAGCGCATGAGTAGACAGCCCCCTCCCATGTCCGGCCACCTAAGCTGTAACAGCACCAGGCATTTGGTCAAATTCCTGGATGTTGATGCAGTCATTTTAACTGTTTAGCACACAGGAGACTTTTGTTTATATTGATTTTTTTGGATAGTTTAGAAGACATGGTGAGGAGGAATGATGGGAGGATTATGTATATTTTCCACCAGCATTTATTTATTAGACAGCCCTCACTTCAAGCTTTCGCCTTGTTTCCCTAGTGCTGATGAGAGAAATCTAACTGTTAAGGTGATCATGAAGACTTTGGTTTCTACTTTGAATAAAATGGGAGTGTAAGAAAGGGTCCTGAGCAGAGGAGGAAGTAACTCTGTCTTATAATGTACAAAGTCTATGTTGGTTGTTAGGTGGAAAATAGATTGTAGGTGCAGAAGTAGTGAGAACATATGAAAGGCATCAGCGATTATATATGTGTAATGCAAGTACAAAACAGTTAACCCATATGTTGTCTTTCCACACACCAATTAGTGTGGAGATACTGTGGGAAAATGAGGAGATCAGGAAGGAAGAGGAGTGGAGAAAACATCCGAAGACTTACATATTTTTGCTTCACTTTTCTCATTTATCCTTTTGTCTTTCTCCCAGCATTTATTATAAAAGATAAGTATCCTCATTATATCTGTTATCCTTAATATGCACAGTTTACCTCATCACCCAGAATTTGTTCCTTTTCAAACTTCCAATCTGAAAATTCTTTCTCCTGTATGAACTTGGTCCATCTTTAATTGTCTACCTCAATCTCTACTAGCAAAGGGAAACATTATACGTTATTTTAACCTTAGAAGTCTAAAATAGTGATCTAAGAGATCATAATCACATTCTATATTCTGGTTCCCCAGATAAATAGGTTTGTCTCTCCATTCTTTATTGCCAACATTATACAAAAAATAGTTATTCTTATTTATTCAGGAGACTAATAATAATAATAATAATAAATTTTTAAAATAAATCTTTGGGATGTGCCTGAGAAGATTTTTCAAAGAATTTGCAGCATCCATCCATCCACTCATTCAGCTTATGATTGTAAGGACCATGAGGATTCAAAGGTATATAAAATATATCTTACACTTCTATAAATATAAAGGACAATGTAAACTATTAACTCAGTGAGAAATGTTTAAAAAAAGAAAAGGAAAGAAAAAAAAAAGAAAGAACACATGAGCTCATCCTACAGGAGTGTCTGTGTAAGAAGTAGAATTACGATGTGACAATAAAGGTAAATTTGTTGACTAGAGGGAAAAAGGCTGATTAGGAAATACCCCTGATTAAGGCCCACAAGGTTGTCAAGAATTAGCTGGGTAACAACTGTCAAACTGGCTCTTTTGTGTCCTGCTTTTGGAATCTGGTATATGTGCCCAGGAGAAAGAGCTTTAACCCAAATGCTTCCTGACTCAGTAGAACTATTGCACACAGAACACAAGTCTAAGATGAGCCGTCGATGCTTGAATGTGGAGGCTGAAATAGTTTCAGGCTGAAATGCTGTCCAAAGTGTTTAACACCTGCTGAGCCTGGGACAGTGGCAGCATGGGTTTCACAGTGCTCCAGCCAGCACCCTGCAGAACACCGCCCCCCACTGTTCCCCACAAGATTTCAGGGGCAGCTAGAGCTTCCAACCGACATTGCTGAATGTGGGCCTTCCAGCTGCAAAGGAATTACCCCTGAGAGGCTAGGATGGCAGAGATGATGCCAGGGAGTAAAAGCTCAGACGTTTGTGATCAGAGAATGTTGGAATTGGCCTCTCTACCTGGACCACTCAGAGATGAGTAGTTGTTAAAGTCTAGGAGGTCATGTTATAGTTGTTTTTGATTTCTGGAAAGCAGAACACACCATGTTTTATGTGAATCATAGAAGCAGAATGTGTTGAGTCGTACTTACTAGCCAAAGATCTTAATTTTTTTTTCCTTTCTAAAGGACTGGCATGATTATTTCACATATCACACTGTAACTGTAGATCTTACCACTCAGGGAGATCTAACTATAGTCCATTTTATGCATAGCACCCTAGGAAGCCTAATAAGAGGTAAGTCAGTGTCTTTTTGCATAGTGGACCTCAAAGATTTCCCATTTTCTTAGGCATAGACTGTCCCTCTCGCTGTCTCTCTTTCGCACATTCTGATCCCCCTACTGCAGGGCTGGTTTTGAATCCAGAATCTTCACACTTCTTGTTATGTTGCTATCAGGCTTTTCCATAGTCTGTCTTCATGGTCCATCCACCCAATTCTGCAAGTGTGCTCTCCAATGGCACTTAACCACCCTTCAAAACAAAACTACACTCCTAGCTCCTCCAAAGCAAATTATCATGTTGCTTTTCTCTCTCTTATCTTCTTCAAACACATACTTTTAATTTAACTTGTGTATTATGTCTGTCATCGGTGACTCTACACTGAATTTGAACCCTGGCCAAGTGGTTTATAGGTCAGCTATTGTCTGCAGCGTATCATTTTAAATAAAGATTTATTTGTTCTTCTATATAATCGGTGGCTGCTTTAGCACTCCTATGTCCCTTGAAATGTAGCAACAGAAAAGACTGTCTGCAAAGTTAAAATTATTTATTATATAGCTCCTACAAAAAAGATTTTTCTGGACCCTGTACTATTCTCTAGGTTATGTGTAGATATGGCAATTGTATGCTATGTTCTCTGCTGCATTTCTAGCACCTAGAACACTGTATATCAGAGTAGGTGCTGAGGAAATTTTATACAAATAAATGAATCAATAACCCTAGAACCATGTGGATTCATACCATACAATCTTCACTTTAACCTTTTGTTTTTACACATCCCCCCCGCAAGCTTGCTTGTAGCTTCTATAAATAGTGCAGAAAGACAAATCACATTACTTATATTATATAATCACCAACACATAATTAAAGTAGAGGATGGATATGATCTTCAGTCTCAATTCTGCTAATGACAACCAAAGGACCACTATTTTAATTTCTTATATACCTTCATATCTCTAAAGTTCTATTGTACTCTTGATAAGTAACTTGAGAGACAAGGGTTTCTCTATTCATTCTCTCTCGGTTGTGTCTTGGTCTACTTGTCTCGGTTTTCAAGTGATAAAAATATTTTCTATTGGAGGTTACTATGTATGCATATGGACTAATAAGGGTATTAATAAACAGTGACTATTATAGTTCTGTCATCTGAAAAAAAAAGCTGTATTCTATTTTTTTATAGCTAAAAATAATATGCTGTAAAACTCAGCCACAGTTCTGCTGATCATGCACCAGGCTGAAGGGAGTCCGTTCCTCTGGCACACAGTTGCAACCTCCTAGCCAGTAATTGTTTGTTTAATTATTTTTTTGTTTGTCTGTTAGTTTTGATTAGTTCAGCAAATAGGGAAGGTAGTTCACTCAGAGCTTTTGCTTGAAAAATATTGACACTTTAGACTTCATATTCAGGTTACTAAATCCACTATTAACATTTATTGGAATAATCTATCCACCAAAGGTGTCCAAAAATTCATTCGGGTTTCATTAGATAGTGTCCAAAGGCTTCCAAGATGCAATAATACAAACTGATCTCCTCAGCAGTGTGCTTCGTTGATCTGCCTGTTCTCCTCCACACTCTGTCTCTGGTGAATCCTCTCACTGCCCCTGCACCTCTGGACTGTTCTGTAAACATAAATCTATAAGTCTTTAAAAAATATAAATAAAGTGTCTTTACATTAAAGCAGGTTGAACTGGATTTTTGCCAGCTGCAACCTCAAGATCCTTGATTAACTTAAAAAGTGGATTTACTTGGAGAGTTATCTTTCTGGAGATTTCAAATGTAAAAGAAAAGAAAAGGAAAAAAGGGCTTTTTTAGAACTGAGCAAGAACTAAATTTAGAGACAGAAAGCCTCAATTCAAAATTGCATACTTTTGCTTATGTGTCTTAATGGACTCATCTGTGAGAGGGCAATAATAAAATCTGTGCCTACCTATATCACTGGGTTGTGACAAAAATCAAATGAGAAGGAATAAAAAAAAATTCAGAAAATGAAAGTTTTGTGCTAAAGTAATGCTAAATCAATTTTCTGTAAAAATATAGAAACCCAATGAGTTTCTAAAAATATGAATTATCAGGCCCTCCCTGGTGGTGCAGCAGGTTAAAGCACAGCACTGAGACGCTAAAGCCACTTCAGCATGAGTTCTATCCCCGCCTGCCCCAGAGGTGACCACATGGCGTGGCAGACCTCTCCTGGCCCGCCAGCTGCTCCCCTCAGCAGTGTACTTCATTGATCTGCCTGTTCTGCTCCCTGCTCTGTCTCTGGTGAATCCTCTC
>NW_004567116.1:12915551-12937392 GCF_000260355.1 Condylura cristata | reverse complement strand
ATAAATTATCAAATGCCCTTTCATTGAAGAATCATAACAAAATACAAAGTTCCTCACTAAAGGTTTTGGTGTATGAACTTGACTGTTACCCTGGGTTCTTAATGACGTTTTGTGATTGTGGCCAGCAGAGTTAGAAAACCACCAAGTGTGGGGTCCAGGTAAGAACATAGTTTATTCATTCACTATCTAGTAAGTAAAGTACTAAAATAAAAGCCAGAGATTCAGGCAACAAAAATACGCTAGGAACAACTTGAGAGACTGACTAATAAATAATTAAAATGTGATGGGATCAATGCCTTGATAGAAATAAGAATCAAACATGTGAACATGTGAAAACAGAGAGAACCACTATCCATGCTTCAGGATGTCAGGGAAGGTTTCAGTAAGAATTTGGTCCATGAGTTCAATCTGAAGAGATGGAATATAATGCTCTAGGGAGAGAGCACTGCAGGAGCTTCTGCAGATTCTAGACCTAAAAGTGACTGTTGAGATTGCATAAACTGGGTCTTCCCTGGTGGTGCAACAGATTAAAGCACAGCACTATGAAGCAGCAGCAGCCACTGCAGCTGACAGGTTCAATCCCCGGCCCAGAGGTGACCCACATGGTGCAGTAGACTTCTCCTGACTTACCTGATGCTCCCCTGAGTAGTGTACTTTGTCGATCATGCTGTTCTGCTCCCCACTCTGTTTCTGGTGAATCCTCTCACTACCCCTGCACCTCTGGCTTGTACCCCATTTCTGTATGCATACATAAATAAACGTTTAAAAAAAGAGAGATTGCATAAGCTTCCAGCAACAGATCTGACACTGATTTCCTACTGCAAACATTTGTCTTTCAGCATCGTTCTACTGACACTGCAGTGTGACCTTGTGAGATTTTCCTCATTTCCTTGGTCTTATGTCAATTAAAAGAGGATGTGACCATCAGCACATGTTCAGGTCTTATCCCCCATATTGTTTTTTCTGTATCTGAAACCCCAATTTACAGATGTAAACGCTGAGTTGTAAAAAGTCATATGCTCAAAGACTGAATGTGAATGTAGAAGAGAAGTATGGTATCAGTATAAACTCCAATAGAAAATGGCTATGTATGTTCAGTGCTATTTTATTTGAAGTGAGTTTCTTGTTACATGGTTAATATCTTCACGGGTTCTGTTATGATTGGCAGATTGAGACTCACGGGCAAGGCTGGTGAAGCATGATGAACAATAGGGCCTCTGGCTATATTATACTGTGTGTTCCTTCTGGGCATGAAAGGAACTGTCATGGACCTAGTGCACAAAAATCTAATATCTTGTGCATCTGCACCATAGGAATTTTCCCAGTACTTGGAGAAGCTCATACAATGGTGACACCAAATAAAACCCCAAAACTGCTCCCACGCTCCCAGTAATGATGCTTGCATTACTACTAGGAAGCTACACTTCCTGTAAACTACTGTTTCTGGTGTGTTGTTTTGAATAGGAAACTCTCTATGCCAACTTCATCTTGTCTTGCAGAATGGTTCCAGAGATGAGATGCATGTTCTACTTATTTATACACTACCTACGGGCATGTTCTCAAATGGGGCATCCATATTTTCACAGTCAGATTCCAGGATATGCCTAAAACTCTCCGAAAATTGCTCTCACCTAACAGCCATTTGGTCGTTATCAATAAAGCACCCTGAGGAGACAGACAAGTTTCTGCAAAGTAGATATTCATCACTCAGTGGCAAGTCGCTAAATATTAATTAAATCGGAGGGGCTACCATATCACTCTTAATGAAGACCTATGGGATATATAGTGCTAAGTTAATAACAAATAGCCGAAAAATAAAAATTGTGTCCCAGCACATTTTCCACAGCTTTCATATTTTGAAAGTAAGTATATTCGGAGCATCATTAACTACCAATCACCATTAAATAATTCATTTTTTAAAGGCATGTGATATAAAGATCTGAAATTTCATATACTGCATGTTATAAAGTTCATATTATAAAGGGTTAATCTCCTAAGAAAGATCTTCAATTGCATTGTAATTACAATGCCAAATTCTGCTTGAAATCTTAGTGGGAAAGTCATTCAGGAGGTAACAGTGAATAAAGATATTCATAATATTAGCTAATAGTTATTGAGTGGACTAGATATTATTAAAACACTACCTATGAATATGTCTAATTTTCAGACCAATGTTGTGAAGTAACTAGTATCATTCCTCAGTTCTTGCATGTAAGAAAATTGAAGATCACAGGGTTTACACACATTTTTCTAAGTACACGAGTAGTCACTAACAGATTTGGACATAGGCAGGCTATCAGAACCTCTCCCAACTCCTGCCTTTACATTTCAGTGACTAACATTGTAATGTTTCTACAATTACAGGAATCAGGAATGCCTTACCTAGCAATTCCTCAATAAATACTGATTAAAATGTGAGTTGAACTGAGCTTAATTATACTGATCAAAATAAAACAATACAAAAACAAATGACTCCAGAATATTTTTCTTTTTCAGTGACTACATTATTCTAGTTTTTCTAATGGAACTTCTAAGATTCCCCCTCCCCCAATTATTTGTTTTATAGCGTGGCTACATTCGTGTATACAATAGACTGTAGGACTTCCCCCGACACACCACACTGTCACCAAGATACCGGTAGCCACTGCCATGGTCAACTCTGCTCCCTCCTACCTTGCTCATGCCTCACCCACTCTGGTAGCCTCAGTTCTATACTCAGCTTTCTAGGGCTAGTGGTTTGCTTGGCTCTATCTGACCTTTTTCTTATTATTTATTTATTTCTCTATATTCCACATATAAATGACACCATCTGGTATTTGGCTTTCTCCCTCTTAGTTTCCATTTTTTATTCATTTGGATGTATTTTTCCTGTTTTTAGATGAGTAATCTGGATTAAATTGCCTGCATGCAAAGGAGTGTAGCTAATAACCAGTAACTGTATATATTACGGCTCTCCCAATAACCCAAAAGTCTTAGTGTGTGTCTGTAGTCTTTTATTGTCTGTATGAATAAAAGAACGTCACACACACACACATGTGAAATATACACTAAGCACTAAAGATGAAACTCTGGGAATCTGGAAGTTATTTGGAAAGTAACAAATAAGAGCTAGACTTTTGTAGAATTTTTCAGTCTGAACAAAGCCTTCTTCCTTACTTGAAGGCATTTACAAAGGTTTCAGCCCTCTTCCAGGTAGAGATTTATCTTGGTTGTGCTTTATGAAATTTTCTGCTTGTGGTCCACAGCAGTGACAAATGTATCCAGAACACTCCTGTCAAATGTCACCATCAGAGTCCAGCAACACACTTCTTACTGAATGGGATGCTTCTAGAGAAATCTACTAAAGACAAGACATTTTACTTGAAGTTCTGGAAGCTTCTGACTTTATTATCCTCTTTGCTTTTTACACATTCAGCTATCATTGTTGCAAATATTGAAGTGAATCTTTTGTTTGTCAATTTATTACTCAGTTATATCAAGAAATAAAACAACGGCAAAAGCCAACAACCAACCAAATAAATAAATAAATAAATCAACATAGTCTTTGAATTCCTTGAAGACAACAGGTTTTGTTTAGAGCAGAGGCAGGTATATCCTTTCTTTTTACCTCCAATTTACTATCAGATTAAAAAAAGAAAAGAATGGATTTTTTTAGTGATTACTTAATTCAAAACCTTTATTTTTAACATATGTAAAACTGAGATCCTACAGGTTAAAGACATTGTGCACTACCTGTAGGTAGTGGCATAGTTAAGTGTTGACGCCTCACTTCTAAGTCAGCTGCTTTTGACTTGCAATCATGTCTGTGCTTACAAGAACACATTCTTCACCCTTGGCATAGGTGGGTAATAATGCTTTATAATCAAAGCACAACTTTGGAGCTTTAATCATTCTCATTCTCATAATAGTATGTCTTAAAACTACATATTTAAGCAAAATAAATATAGTAGGTGCTCTTGAAAAGAAAAAAGTAAAAGAGAATAAGTTCAATAAAAGCTAATTATCTGTAGAAATACATTTTCATTTAAGGAGCAAGCTCTAAGAACTCACCCTGACAGACATGAAAAGGATGGCATTCGAATTAATCTCTACTTGGATATTTACCTTGAATCTTTAATAAACTCTGGCTAATTAACCTTAAGAGCACAGTCTTTTAAGATTAAGTAATATTTTAAAAAAAGCTTCATTATCTGTATCTGTCATCAGGAATGGCACCGACATGTTACTGTTATAATAGAAAGTATTATCTTGTGGAGATGCAGAATATAGGGTATGGAGAAGATCCACTCATAAACTATGTCCTTCTGTTCCCCAATTCTTCAGCTCTATATCTATGTTCACTTAATTAACATATGTCATCTCCATGCTTGGCAGTGTTAACAGAGACGCTTTTGATGTTAATAAGCTGCCAGGCCAAAATGTTTGTGTATGTATGTTAAATTGTCTCGTTGTTAATTAGGATTAAATTTTTCTAGAAGAAGAAAAGGGAATAGATAAGTGTGCTTGAATAAATATAAAATGTAGTAACGATTGATATAATTTATCATATTGCTATTGATACAGATATAAAAAATAGCTATAGATACTAAGGAAACAAATGTCTAGTGACCTTAAATGATTGGGTTATTCAATCCTATTCTTCACAGTTGAGCTAGGAAGGCAGGTTTTCTGATGCATATATAAATAAAAATGTCCTGATATTCCCCTAATATTTTACCAATATGTTTAAGAAATCATTACTTAATAGAGAGCCCTATTTCTTAGTGAGTGATCTTTTATTTTTATATTTACTCTTCAGTATCCATTTCCACTCCTAGTAACTTGTCACCAATAGCACCAAGGTTGCAATACTCATGGGTATCTCATAAAACTAAAATTATTATTTAGACAGTAGTATTACCCTTAAGATCTGGTCACCCTCACTGATTTTTGCTATTATTTTTTCTAATGTGAGAGTCATATGATTGGAGTTACAGGAACACATTTATGGAAAATGGTTTTTATTTTCATTCTTCTATGGTTGCTTTGAAAGTGAGAACATTTCTTTTCAAGGTAGTGATAGGACAAGATTTCTTCCCCATTTCCTAAATTACTTGTTTCATCTTATGCAACAAAGAATAATATATCTTAAGGGTACCAACAGGATAAAGAATCTTTATAATCCAATCTCTTCTTGTCCTGACAGAGTGTGAGATTTTTAATTTTTGATTCATAGAGTAAACAAAAGTAGGTCAAAACATTTGTCTTCTGTAAGTTCATCTGATACTTATCCTTTTCAGATCCTGTTATCGGGACTCTATGTAGTAAGGTAACCCCTCCTTGGCTGAATTGGTCCTAAAGTTAGGTTTAAGCATCAGAGTAGAATGGAGACAATTTAAAAAAAAAATCCATATATTTATAAACCAGTCTATCTTCATCAGTGATTAAGCAATAAGTGATTCCTATTCCAGTTCTCAAATGGAAGGATAAAATGTAGAATTCTTAGCTACCTTTCCCAGTGGGAACACTGCATCAAACAGCCCCAAACCTTGGGTGTCTTGTGTCTGGATGGCCAATAGCCACCATGCACTAAGAGAACAGCAAGAATTGTGTTTACCAGTTGTTTGCAGTTGCCTCAAAAATGACACCAGGAGACAACTGTAGGCCCTAAAATGTGACTGGGGTTATGCAAGAAATACAATGCACCTAAGTCCTCCTTTCACCATGGAATTTTACAGCATCATTTGAACATCCTGGTTACTGTATTTGCAGAAAATGAAGTGCTCAGTCATCCCAGATGGAAGCAGGCTGACACACCACTTCTGTGTCCATCTCCACTCCTAACTGTGTTCCTGCTCTCCAAGGATAGGCACCCATCTGTCCAGAATTATTTAACTAGCATTCTGCCTGGAGGCAAAAAGCTGGACAACATGGCCAGACTTATGTAATACTCTCCAAGTGAACTTCCACCCCATTTATTTCAGTGATAGGTCTGAGACTCCCTAAGAGAGGAAGGGGAGGGAAAATGGGGAGAGAATTGGTTTCTATTTCCCACATACTTAATATTCCATGCTTGAATTGCTCATCTGTCCTTATTCTCTTTTCCCTGAGTCCTAATTTCATTTCACACTCCTGTGACAAGGGAGAAAAAGGTCCATTCTACCACCTTTCCCCAGGCGCATTCTCTTTTTTGCAGACACTGTTGCCTCTAGAATTCATCAAAACCTTGTGTGAGGCACTCCTTTAACTGTCCCTTTGAAACCTTTTGTATTGGTGACATTGGTACTCTTACCTCAGACCCATAATTGAAATAAATAGTGCAGAACTGGATCCTGGGCATATTTTTTCCCCCTCTCTGTGCTGGCCACCTCATTTTATCTGCAAATTTTAAACTGCACGGAGATGAATATTAATGGCCATATTAGTATGTAAAGGTGGTATTGAGATTGATGCGTGGTAAATGCTCCAACTTAGAGGTGTAGAATTGCCTTTTTCTAATACTTCTATGTCCTCAGTTCCTAAGCAGTCACTCCTGAGGCCAATACCTTTTACTTTTATTCTACTGACATAAGATCTCCTGTTATTTGAGAGGCTACTTGGAGAAAAATGTCTACCAAACTGCAGAAAGAAAGCATCCCCAGCTATGCTAATCAGCTTAAACTTTCCCTTTGAAGGCAGACACATTATCAACTAAGAATTGTCATAAATAAGCGAGGGAAAACTCACACATCCACACCCACATACCCACACACATTAATACTAAAGAATACTCCCTAGAAGAACAGATAGAATTAACCTGAAGAAAGTTAAATTTAAATGAATAGTATCTATCTGTATGTTATCTTGATAGACAGAAATGCATCCTGCTTTGATGCTGTTTTTAAAAGCAATAAATCATGCAAATACAAATTAGATTATTAATAAATTCTTGAATGGGATCCTGAACCTAACTATCTAGCTGAGGATCTAAAAAAATTCAGGGAAAACTTCCAAAATACAGATCCCAAAATGGAGAGAATATATAGAAGCAGTTAATTCAGAAAAAGCGTTGAGATAGAAACTCAAAAGTATGTCTCAATGGAACCTCACAAAAAGAGAACAGACAACAGAGGGAAAGAAGTAATAACTGAAGAAAATTTCCTCAAGTGAATGAATATTTCCTTTCTTTAAGGTTGAAATTTTCTCCCCAAAGGCCAATAGTAACCATAAAAGCAGATATTTGTTCAGATTTATATTGGACAATTGTCAGTTTTGCAAAGATAATTTTTTAAGTCTTTTAGAGAGACTATTTAGAGACATGATGTGTGGGAGATGGGGAAGAGTGAAGGTTAAGGCTGTCAGGCCTTGGCAAAAAAAAATATTTCCTTAAACATTATCCAAGAAGTTAGATGTTAGAGGACAGCAGTCCATTGTCTTCAAGTTCAAGAAACAACTTGAATCTAAATTTCTAAGCCTAGTCAAAACAAGGAAATCTTTTTAAAAAAATCAGCATTTCTGAATGTTTAAAGTGCATGCTATTTTTTTAAAAAAAAGTTGTAGTACTTAGAGATGTTCTATAGACACATTTTAAAAGGAATGAAAAAATCACAATAAAATAGATTGCATGTTGATAGAAATGAAGCTGAAAATAATTGGTAAGATTATAAAAGAAAATTAGAGAACTATAGAGATATAACCTTATGAAAAATATATGCCCCTGGCATAAACATAAAATTAAGAACTAAAAGGTTTGAACTGTATGGTAAAGACATGTGTTTTTACCACCAAGGAGAACTCATGCAGTCAGCTGAGTGTTGTCTGCCTCTAGACTTAGAAACTTCTTAAGGGTGGAGCACCTCATCATCCATCTCTGCATCTTAAGTGCCTAGACATTGAACAACTGAGGGATTTCTCACTTCAGCTCATCTAAATCGAACATCCTCTATCACAATCATTCTCTTAGATGCATAACTCTATCTATCCTGGACACTAAGAATAAGAGTGAACTTCAGTTATTTTATAATTTGCAACTGGAGAATCACTCAATTCTGTCATCACTACCTCATCAATATAAGTTCAATCCATTGAATAATCAATCTCCAGTATATCACCTTGGGCACTGATGGTTAGCCAAGGGCTATTTCAAGAGCATCTTACTGATTCAAACTAAGTCTCCCCTTTGAAAAAGAAAATAAATAAATAAAAATAATTGTATTCGGAGTGATATAATGTATTATAAAATACAAAAGTGAGTAACTCTACACTGAATTTTATTGCCAATGTCACAAATTTTCTTGCAATAGCCATTTTCCACTTCTTCTAAAGCAGTATAATTCCTGCTTACCACTTGGTCATGTGACTTATGTAATAAGTGTTCCCTTCTCCTTCCTTCCTAAATGTAGTCATGTCTTCATTAGAAGTAAGTGCACAAAAACAGTTGTTCAACATTGAAATACTATTTAAAAATAGACAATGTCTGCTTTACTCCTCTCTGAGAGGTGAAAAGGAAGCAAACATACAAGATAAAATGTTGTAATACATATATTGAAGGAGCTAGGTCCTTTGATGACAGGTTCCTCATTAATAGATGTGGGCTGTCTATGAGGAGAAAGATTAAAATGCTATAATATTTGAAATATTACAAATCTGGGTTTTCTGTCACTCTTGCAAATAATGCAACCTAATATACAAGTACTCAATGATTGCCAAGACTGTTTATAACTCGTTGAAAACCTGTTACACAGTTTCTGTGACACTGTACTCTGCTACATTTTTATCATGTAACCTGTCTCCTCTCTACTTCAACTCCTTCATTTCTTTTCCTTTCCCTCATCCAGTCTCCCCTTCCCTCCATTAGCATCTTCCCTGGTCCATTTTTCTCTAAATATTCATTTTACCCATCATGCGTAAGGCCATATATAATGGGTAAATTGACTAATTTTGGTCTCCATGACTCTTCTTCAGTACATAAATAGATTATACACCATTACTCACTTTCAGATCCCCAAAAGTCTCTTGAGAACTTCAACCTCATTGAAACATTATTATATTTTAATGCATTTACCTTTCCTTGGCTACAAGGACTAAGAAATGAGAGGTGAATTTACCCCTATATATTTTTGTACATCCTAATACAATGTGTCTTACTAAAGGTGATTACAGTTTATAGATATGGAAATAGCCTAGGTTCTCTCTCTCTTTCATTCTCTCTCTCTCTCTCACACACACATATTAAAACATACATAAACACATCAATATCCAAAATATAAATGGTGTATACACTGCATAGGAACTGTGTCAATATTTGAAATCATCAGATGCTGCATATTTTAATGACCTTTCCCGCTTTTATATACAGTCATAATCATTGACTTCTACTTTATCAGTATTTTCCTACTCAGTGTTTCAATATACTAATTTCCTGTTACTACTGAGTCCAAATTCAAAATTTGATGAATACATTCCAATTACATCCAATTTAGAAGCCGTGTGCAATTTATTTTAAAGATCTATCACTTTCATTGGCACTCATTTGTGGCATCATTGTACTTTTCATCAGCTGGAGCGTGATTGTCAGTTCTCAGGAATCTGTCAGGCGGCTTAAGGGTGCCCATCTCAATCAGAGGGGAAAAAAATGACAAAAGGAAGCATTATGCCTCATTAAATGATATTACAGACTCCACTGTGCTCTAATCTGTAATTGAAAATAATTTCAAAATCACACAAAGAATGGCCTCCTGTGAATTTTCTAACACCTTCAAATTCAGACCCAGTTTTAAGACACTGAATGATTATATTATACAGCCAATCCATATAAGTCAGGAAAACTGCCTCTCTCCATACTTAGAATTGGAGCAGATACATTAGAGGAAAAACAGAACCATTAGGAGAGATGGAAATGAGTGACGGCAAAGCTTTATTCAGGAGCCAGAATTTGGGCAGAGTTTTGTTGCTGTCATTACAGGATACCAGCACAACAGGGACACCTGTGTGGACAGTACAGAGCAAGAGCGGTCACCCATGGGGGCAGCATCCCCTGCCTTCTCTGGAGTAGTTTGTGCAGGGGACAGTTGAATCACACCGGGGACATGACATGAAGTGTGCCTTATACACACAAAGGCCGTTTGAGGTTGGAGGAAGACAAAAGACTTCCACTATCTTTGGCTGAAAATCAACATTCTTTCTGCAACAGTACAATTTCACAGGAGGAAAAGGCAAAGGAAAGAAAGCAGCAAGATATTTGCAGCCCTTCTTGTAGCAGTTGTAATATCTGGGGTGATTTACTCTTCCTCAAAAATTTTCAAATCGACTTTCCTCCCAGAACTCAGTAGTAGCTTCGATGTGACCAGCTCCAGCCACCTGAGTCAAATTTTATAAAATCTTGCTCATACATCAGGCTCTGTGCTGAATGTTTACAGTATATGGTTCCTCTCTTTTTAAAGCTAATATCAAAAGGTGCCACTCTGCTGGTTCAAGGGGTTAAGTACCAGTATTATGAAGCTATCAGCAGCCAGTGCAGGAGGAGGTCGATCCCTGGCCAGGGAGCTGACACACATTGTGCAACAGACCCCTCCTGCCTCAGCCACTGCTCCCCTCGGCAGTGGATTTCCAAAGACCCACCTGTTCTGCTCCCTACTCTGTCTCTGGTGAATCCTGTCACCATGCTCACCTCTCCTGCACCTGTGGCCTACACTCCAGCTCTTGTATGCATAAATAAATAAAATCAATCTTTAAAATATATAAAACGAATATCAAAAGAGAAGAAAGGGTGTAACATAAGGTTGGGGTGAACCAATGCCCATGCTTGCCATTAAAATCAGCTCATGAACCAGAAAAAATTAAAAGAAATGGCTATGAGATTGGCAAGCATGCCAGCTAATAAAATCAAAGAGATAAAGGGACTGTCATACATTTCTTAAGTACTATCCAGACAAAGAATATCTTAATCAGTTGGGACAGCACTCTGAATGATTTGGAGGGGCTTTCTTAAATTATATTCTTCAAGCAAATTAAAGAAAGCATTCACACTTCAGCACAGTTGAAAATCTATCTGCGGAAAGGGATAATAAGACATAGTAAACTCACTGAATATTTTTGATGATAGAGAGGCAGAAAAGATGCTGCATGAAGACAGGTGCATTGTTCTTTTCAGTGGCTGTCTCCCCAAGACCTAACGCATCTCACAGATTACATTAAAATGCTGGGTTAATATGAACAAGTGAAAGGAGAAGGCCTTGCTACAGAAATAGCTGTGATGAGATACTGAAGCAACCACATACAATTCATCAAAACATGAAAAATAGGGTGAATAAATTTTGCTTTCAGTTCCATTCAACTGGCAGCAAATTCAAATTCTATCACAAGGCAAATATATCAATGGTAAACTGCTTTCAAAACATTTGAATTCTTGAGACTAAGTGATCAACCCTAAACTTTTCCCTTGTAGATTGAACTAATGGAGATAGAGTCCCCTCCTTCAGAAAAAGGAAAGCACTTTGTTGATAGGGAATTTCTTGAAACCTCTCAGGAATAAGGGTGCACTATTCATGGAACTGACGGATAATGCTAAGAGAAAAATTACATGTGGGATATAGTGAAACAAAACAAAAAGTTCACACCAAAATGAACAAACCTGGGCTCTCCCTCATGGTGCAAGGTAAAGCAGCACTGCAGCACTGATACAGCAAATGGGCTCTCAGATAAGTATTTGCGGATTTGCCTTCTTTGACAAATTTATGACAGAATTGGTTTTCCCAGAGCTCTAAATTGATTGTGAGTTTGTTCTCCTTGCAGTTCCTCTTCCTCCACAGGTTTAGGGTCAAGGAAAGGAATCCCAAAAAAAGCAAATGGTGGGAAAGCCTGCTGATACCGACTCCTCTTCCTCCCTGTGCTGCCCCCGCCCCCCCCCATTACTCTTGTTGATTCCCCATTTTTATTTGTCTTTGTGTAAATAAAGGCTGGTGCCCACTGGTCTCCATCCCAGCACTAACTTTTACTCCCTCCCCTTTGTGGGCACTCGCCCACCTCCCCTTTTCTTTGTTGAACATTGTATAAATAGCCCTGTAACTTACAAATAAAACCACTTTCCCTTTTCTCAAACTCTGTTTCCTTTTATTGGCTGAGGGAAACTGAGACCGGCATTCAGTAACAGCACAAGTTCCATCCCCCGCCAGGGAGCTGACCCACATGGCACAGCAGACCTCTCCTGACCGGCCCACTGCTCCCCTCAGCAGTGTATTTCAGTACATCAGCCTGTTCTGCTCCCCACTCTGTCTCTGGTGAATCCTCTCACACCCCCTACCTCTGGCTTGTATCCCAGTTCTGTAAGCATAAAAAAAAAAAAAAAATTAAAAAGTACACAAAATCTGTATTAAAAAAAAAAAAGAAGAAGAAGAACAAACCTTCCCAGAAATCTGACTGTAACACTGAGACCTTGATGGGGGGTGGTGGGAGGAGACAGAAAACAGATGTGGAGAGGTCCAGGTGACCTTGGTGGAGGGTTGGGTGCCTTGGTGGGGTTGCGTGTAGTAATATACATTTAAAGAGGTAATATACATCTAAAGAGGCCCTTATTTCCAAAACATTGATCCTGTTATAACCCAATTCAACCTCAAAAACAAGTTGGGGAAACAACAAAAGACAAATTCAGAAAGATAACTGAGAGCATTTGAATTTCAAAGTTAGGTGGAGAATCATGGCAGCATATGGACTTTCATCTCCAACCTGGGACTAATTGGTCCCTCTTCTATAAATTAGTAGAAAGAAATCTTTGTTTTCAGACCTGCCTTGTATTGAATAGAACCCTTCCACTCCTGGTTCTGCAGCCTTGGGCAAACTATGTTACATCCCAGAAACTTAGTGTCTTTCTTTGTAAAGACAAAGAAAGTCCTTCAACAAGTCACTATGAGGATGAAATGAGTTAATGCAAGCACAATGTCCAGTACATATGAATTGCTTAACAAATCACAGAGGCAATTTGGTTTCCTTCTCAAAGTTGTTAACAAAATGAAATTATTTTCACTCCCCCCCACCCCTTTTTCACTTTAAAAACCATTCTCAATACCTTGGGCACACATTGTTTGTTTGTTTTTTTCCACTTTTCAGCTTTTCATGATACTATAACAATATTCCTAAATATATATATTTTTTCTGTATCACTTTATATATATATCTTCTGGGGGGGGTAATTCTTTTAAGGTAAATAACACAGTCGTTAGTTAGGAAGGGATTTGTAAAATAAAAATGAAAGTTGAAGATAGATTATAAAATAAGCCTAACTATAAACTACAAACATAAAAATATAAAAGGGAGTTATGGGGGTTGGGGGCAGTGGGGGCAGATGACCCACTTGTTAGAGAATCGTTTTGTTCCATGTTCATAGTACCTCTGATTGTCCCCACTAATTTAACAGACAAAAAACATTCTCTAAACAAGGATTCTGCTGCATTTTCAGTATGGTCTTTGTACGTGATCCAAGTGGAAGTCTTCTCAATACTGTGCATTTACTAATGTTAACCAGCCTATGAATTTCAAAGATAAACTTGCTACATGTAACAAGTTCACTGAAAACTTTGGTCAGAAACAATGATAGCAAATACTCCTGGGAATGGAGGAGAGAATTAAGCCAAGAACACTGTAATTGTTCTACATCTTCACTAGTTGGGGACAATTGGAAACAGATTTGTTTTTAAACTTCAGAAATAGCAAACTGTCCACATGACTTGATGTTATCTAGTTAAAAATGTAGATTTCAGATTCTGAATTCCTTTCTTGAAAGAAAATTAGCATCAGGTTGAAACTAACCTTAAGCTCTGCTGAAGATGAACTTAAATTCAGCAAAATATTATAGAATACTGATTATAGGCTAGAAATCCTGCTTTGTAAGCACATGGGGGTAGACAGCTAATCAGATTTTTGACCTCAAAGAACTCCTGAGGTAGTGTAGGAGCAGACATTATGTACATATCAAACAAATATATATTATCTAGCAACAACTATTTTTTTTCACCTAGAGGACTTTATTTTACTAATCATTAAGATAGAAGCCTTCAAGAAATGACAGGGAACTGAAGGAGAACAACAGATTCACAACTTCAGCTAGAATGAAGCCAGTGAGACGAAGAAGCAGGAATCCCTCTTTTTCAGTGCTGTCATTCTTATCTCCAAAAGTTAATTAGTCTCTGCCCATCCAAAAGCTCGTTTCTGGTCAGAAAATGACTGGAGAATTTATCAGCCTCATCTAATCCATGTCATGGATCATTTGTACAAATAAAATGTCTTATACACTAGTTATCAAACAAAGCCTAAGATTTTCTCTGCTATTGGCTTTAATTGGCTCTTGTGCTTATCATACACAAGTGTGGCTCAAGGGATAGGAGATGCTGATTGATCTCAAGAGGTTAGGTTGGGTTCAGTTATTTTTTTTCAGGATCTAGGAAAAATCAAACAAAAAATAGACAATGATAAATCAGACATATTCTGCAGGGGGAGGGGTGGATAAGGGATCAAAGTGAGGGTGGGAAAAGCACTAGGGACTATGATGATTGTGCCTGGGTGACTTGGTGGTGGGAATTCTATGGGGACTACACCTGAGAAAACAAACATTGTACAAAAATGAACAGTGATGTAAAATATGTATCAATTAATTATATATTAAAAAAGATTGGGTTAAATTCTCTCTAACTTCTTGACTGACAATGGGACGAGGGATATTCACTACAGAGACAACCATACTACTGGGTAGAGAAGGTGTGAGTGTGTGTATGTATGAGTGAAGGGAACAGGTGTGAAAGCAGGATGGGGTGACATGGATCCTGGGAAGGCAGCTGACAAATGCTCACTATAAATATTAAGTTTAATTGAAAGTGAAAGGAAAAGAAAAAGTGTCTTCTCAGAAGGAGGAGGTCAGAGAAGAAGTTGACTCTTGAGTAACATTATGAAGTGTGAGTAGGATCTCATAATACTATCATGGACTCAGGGCTGGGGATAAGTAAATGTCTTAGGAAAATACAACTCTGGTCGCTTCTTTCAAGGATAGCCTCACCATATTTTTTAGCATATGCACTAAAACATTCTAGATCTTTACAATGTTCAATGAAGAAGAGCTTACTTGACTAAATGCATCAATACCAACTTTATTCCATATAATCTTTCGGAGGTTCTTATTCAACCCATTCTAAGTAATTTTTCATTTTATCTATCTTTTCCCCTCCTCCTTCTTTCCAAAACAAGTTCTGTTCATTTTAGTTTAAAGCACAATGCTTTCAAGTCACAGGTCTGGAAGTGTCATGTTTAATTTACCAAATGAATATATGATCATTTACATTTTCATAAACTGTGCTTTTGTTTGATGAGGCATGAATGTTTGATTTGATTCATATGAGCTTCAATTTTCTTTTAGGGAAAACACAGCCACACTGGCCACACCTGAAGAGGCTTTCTGGAGCGGCTCTCTGGGCCAGAGATGTGTGATTCATTGTGGGCCCTGATAGGGCTTGAGTAAGCTAGGCTGAGAAAGGAGAGCAGAAGTCGAATATTTTATAAGAGGTTCATGGCCTCACAGTAAGTTAAAAAGTCCTTTCCTCTCTCCTCTTCTGTTTTAAAATCTTTTCCTTTTCCCCATTCCCCCTTTGAATTGCTGCTTTTCTTCTATGACTGATTTCATCTTTATAATTATCATTTTTATTCTGAACAAGCTTGTAAGCTACTTGGGGTGATGATTATTTCATATGCATTTTTATTGCACTAGGTTGAGTATGAACTGCAACTGGATTTTATGTTAGAACTTGGGTTTTTAGGGTAAGGGATGAATTCCAGAGAAGGTTATAGAGATTACAAGTACAGAATGTTTATGTTCTTATACTAGTTATTTCAATACATTAAATCTTACTTTGGGGTAGAATCTGGTTGAGAGTCTAAGATAATAAAGGAACAGATCAATGGGAAACAAACAAACAAACAAACAGGCTTATTTGTTGGGATTTTGTTGTTCCTCCTTTCTCTTCACTTTCAAATAGATGTGCATCAAGGATGGGGTAGAATTACCAGAGGGAGATACTCTAATGATGTTTTTTAAATATTAATAAATTTTTAGAAGGGTATACTCTGTGCTGTTAATCTTCATTAGTCAGAGAATTGGCTTTGCATTGTTTGGTAGAAAGGAGGACTAAGCGACTGACTAAAAAAAAAAAACTTTTTTTTTTTTCTGCTAGCTTTATTACGAAGGGTGATTAACACTCTCTAATTCATATTCATTTCTTAAAATCACATTATTTACCTACTGTCGCAGCTTTTGGCAGGAATGGATTTGAACAGGGATGCACAAAGTTAATAATTAAAGTATCAAATGAGAATGTGAACAAAAAAGCATTTCATAATTTTACACTACAAAAAAATGTAAGTTTTAGTTATCCCAAGAAGACATTGCAATGCAATCCTATTAGTTTAGTAATATCATTTGTTTTAAGTCTTAGAGTATGCTATAAGAATATCTATCTTTTGGCCCTCCCTGGTGGCGCAGTGGGTTAAAGCACAGCACTGAGAATCTAAAGCCGCTCCACATGAGTTTGATTCCCACCTGCCCCGGAGGTGACCACATGGTGTGGCAGACCTCTCCTGACCCACCCGCGGCTCCCCTCAGCAGTGTACTTCGTCAATCTGCCTGTTCTATTCCCCATTCTGTCTCTGGTGAAGCCTCTCACCGCCCCTGAGCTCTGGCCTGTACCCCAGTTCTGTATGCACAAATAAATAAATAAAATCTTAAAAAAAAAAAAGAATATCTATCTATCTATCTTTTAACAATTCATTCACTGGTCTTAAGAATTTACTTAATTACTCAACTAAATTTCAGAGGGGCCTGTTGTGAGCCAGCTTCATTTTAGGGGTTGAAACACACTATAAACAGGTCAAATAAAATATATATGTCCTTCTGGAGCTCACATTTCCAGGTAGAGAGAGTGTCAATATGCAAATATGCAGTTTAAAACAACCAATTCTAGATTACTGTCAGTTGTGTGAGAATGGTATTATGATAGAAAAGAACTAGGGTAGACCAAATTTAGATAGTGTATATTTGGTATATAGAATAAATATAGATGGTGTATATTTCAAGGAAGAATCTAATTAAAGTTATCCATGATAAAATGAAGGGAGTAAATGGGATCACGTTAAGTACCCAGGTTAAGGTAGCTTCTGTCAAAATTACGGTTATGCTTAAAATGCAGACCTACCAGGCATGAATATCATATATAATTGATGTTGACTTAATCATTTTCTTTTTCAATAAATTTATTGCAGACATTTCATGAATAATAATCAGTAGATAGACTATAAGATTTTTTATACTAATGTATATACATTAATTAGGAAAAATACAGATCTGTAATATTGGAGAGCAGAGTTCTGATCTTTTGTTTTCCTTATAATGGTCTCAGAAAACCTTATTTTCTGCTTCTGTACAACAAAAGCATCTGAAAAGATGACCTCTATTATCCCTTGTTTTTACTGGATGAATGACTCTGAATATAAACAAATAGTTGTTCTGTTTAAATTGTTTTTCCTTGAAGAGAGTTAATCCTGTATCTAAAAAGCAATTAAGTGGAAAGCAAGGACAAGAATTAAAGCAAATGCAAGGACCATAAGGAAAACAACCCTCAATAAAATAGGGATACAAAGCTATTTTTCAAATTGTTCATGGCTGAGGTTACCTAATCTAGGATAAAAACTAAGGGAACTGGTATTCAGAAATATCTGAGCTAAAATCCCAAGTCATCACTTAACAGTTATGTAACTTGTGCAAGTTCTTTTTTCCTTTCTTTTTAAACCTACTTTGAGCTCCTGCTTTTTTTCTTTTATGAAATAGATGCTTAGGAAAAGCATAAATAAGATTATGCTTTTCCTAAACCCCGCACAAAGATGGTCCTCAGTAACAGCTAACTTCAGGTATTAGTTTATAGCCATAACTTTCTGAACATCTCTGATCTCCTAGAACTGCTTGAGTTCCTCTGACTGCATGTATACCTCACTCATACCCACAAAAGAATGCATTTTCCCTACACAAATCAGAAAGGGCAGTAGTGTGAACACTCATGTACACTCTCATTTATCACAAATAACTTTCGTGCTTCTTTTTCATCAGCATTCAACAAAATGCTTCCTGTCTTCACAGTTCAGACATATTTCTATTTGTTGTTAATACTTTCCTTTGTGGTGAATGGTCATGAATATTAGCCAATATTTTGATGATTTTTCAAAGAGTAAGGAGACATAATGTTATTCAAGTATTTCAGGAACTTATTGGGATTAATAATGTGACTTAATACTATTGCCAGAGACCACTGAGTGTTAGGTGGGTGAGGGCCATACACTAAGGGTTGTCACTTGTACCACAAGGAGTATTTGCATGAATAGTGAAATGAGTAAACAATTGAAATCTCTGTCAAGAATAAGCAATATGATTGCCACCGGCATTAGTTTTGAAGTACACATTAATAATTCATTAAATACGCTCATTTTGAAGAAAGTTATCTCTCAATATATATAAGGCAGAAATGTTACACTTCTCAAATATGCTCATTGCTCATTGCTATTTATCTTTAGTTTTGCTTGGTGCATTTTTGTGTATTTCACCTGTTTTTTTTTTTTTCTTTCACTTTTTGGAAAAGCTAAGATACTGGATGAATCCAAAATAGGAATAAGATATTAAGCCTTTGAAGACAGATGCTTAAAAGACATACCTAAGTAGCTGAGTGAATTTGACAATCATCAATTCTTTTTAACCTACTAGATAGGAAGAACACTCACTAACTGGTAGGAATCTGAGATAACACCTTAATGAGGTCAATGGAAGTAACTTCCAAGAATTAAACAAGCAATTGCAGATATGAAAGAAAAAAATCTGAAATGCAAACACTCTGATTAAATAAGGATTAAAAACTACGAAGACTGAAATAGCTACTGATTAAAGAAAGAAAAATAGAAGTAAAAGGCAAAATCATCTTTATATCAAAGAATAAATTAAAAGTAAAACAAGGAAATACAAATCAAATAGGATATCAAAGATAGGAATTAAATAGTCTCAAATAAGTGAAATTAAAGAAATTGGAAAATATGTTAATAGAGAATATAGTCAGTAAATTCCCAATGTGTAAATGTGATTCTTTAGAGAAAAAATATAATAGTTAAATAGAATATTTAAAACAACGATGAAAACTTTTCAGAAATAAAGGAACCCCTGTAAAATGAAGGCAAATGGGCCTAAAATGTGTAACATCATGCTACCTATAACTCATAATAAATACAATGACAATGCAAATTGGAACAGTACTGAGATATCTTGCTGCCATCTATCAATTTGGGAAAAATAAGATCAGTAATATTCTCCATCAGAGAAGCTGGAAAGAAATAGGTGACCTCATATTTCCTGATGGATGCAGAAATGTACACACCCAATGTTTACACTAATTTTGAATATCTAGTAAAAACACTTTCTAGGAATCTATTCTGAAGTTATATGTCTGAAATACAGCACAAGGTATTAAGTCGCAGCACTATCACTAAGCTAGTCAGGGAGCTAGCCCATAAAGCGCAGCAGACCTCTCCTGTCTCGCCCACTGCTCCCCTCCCCAGTGTATTTCAGCTGATCCACCTGTTCTGCTCCCCACTCTGTCTCTGGTGAATCCTCTGCTCCTTGCACCTCTGACCTACAATCTGATTATTCCATGACAAAAGAAATAAAAACAAAAATAAATCTTAAAAAAAAGCACAAATCTATTTAGAGTAGCATTAATTATAATAAGAAAAAATTTAAAACAATCAAGATGCCCATCAAAGAAGTGAATATAATGGCATCCTAAGTAACAAATCAAGGAAGTTTTCTGTGTACTGTTTTGAAGTGATCCACAAGAGAAAGAAGGGAATAAATGTGAATCTCATGAGCTTAATAAGTCTTCCCTTTTTTTAATATAAGAAAGGAATAGAAAAAAAAGATGTTAAACAAGAAAAAATATAGGCACAGAAAATATACAAATCTAATAGTGGTTAGTTATATCAGTTAACATCTTAAAACTGATTTGGAAGAAAAAGAACAAAACTAAATTTTTCTGAATAAACTTTTTTGGACTATTTGTTTATCCATTTAAAAGTATTTATTTATTTATCCAGGCATGCATGCAAGAACTGAGGAACTGACCAGAGGTGAGGTGGGTGAGAGGATGCACCAGAGACAGAGTGGGGAGCCAATAGACAGATCCACCGAAATATACTGCTGAAGGAAGCAGCAGGCAAGACAGGAAAGGTCTGCTATACCATGTGGCTTAGCTTCTTAGCTGGGATTGAACTCGTACTGCAGTGCCTTCAGATAGCTTCACAGCACTGTGTTTTAAACATTCTGCCACCAGGGAGAGCTCTTTTGCACTATTTAAGCATTTTATTCATCCAAAAATTAAACTAAATTTAAACATGCAAAATTTAACTTGGAAACAAGCTAAATAATTCATCCTGAACTATTTATCAGGTTTCTAATATATACATTGAAAGAAATAGAATACATATACATAGTGAGCTCTAGGACATGCACATTTGCTAAAAAAGAAAGAAAAAAAATGCAAATAACAAAATCCACTTAGAAAGTACATGTTACATATAATTGTGCAATTAGAAATAAGTGTTTTGAATCTCACAGACTAACGCAAACAAGTAAATATGCAAATATTATCAGGGAAAAATAAGTTTTTGGTGCCATAGAAGAAAAAAAGAACTACACGTTTTGTAGCACAGTAACATTCCGGAAGACCTGGTGTGCAGAACTTTCCTAACCCCAGCAGGGAATCTAGAAAGCAAACCTGGTACTTCCTGCTGGGCTTGAAAACAGTGAGGATTGAAAACTCAGGAAGGCCATCTCACAAAGGTACAGAAACAAATGAAAAAGACTTTCATTGGTACCTTGATCATACCTGCAAAGTTCTGGTTTTTTTTTTTTGGTTCTATGACAGATACCACAGTATTGCATTTTCCTAATCCATAAGCCCTAACATGTCTGTTCATGAAGCAATGTGTTGAGAAAAGTTTCTTGCAGTTTTTAATCAAGTGTAAGATCCATTTGGCATAAAACATCAGAAGGTGAAATAAAAGGACTTTCTCTAAACCAGAACCATCTCACTCTACAATCTGTTTCTAGTCACTTAATACATCACATCTGGACATGGATACCTGACTGTGACCTTGAGTCTGTCTTAGGAGACCTGGCACATTCAGTTCTCTTCTTCTGTCTCTGGCCACATCATCCTGAACATGCCCAGTCATATGACCTTCACTCTCTAATTCCTTGGCATGAAATGTGACACAAACTTCCATTTGTAATAGTGTCCTCTGAGATGACACACTTGTTGGCCACAAACCTTTACAAGGTAGCACAAGAATGATCAAATCTCTGCAGGTAGAACCTTATTAAACATGAACTTCAGTGTCTTCTAATGGTTGACGACATCTTCGGTGCATTGTTAACAGGAAGGTTAGCTAAAATTTCCAAAATGCATGCAAAATGCAATCTATTATCTTACAGAGAATATTTGAAAACTTGTCAACTAGTGAAATATTAAGAAATCTACCTGATCAATTCAGAAGAGTGGATTTTCATGAGGAAATTAAAACAACTGCCAGGACTCATTAAAACAATTATAACAAGAGGCCCTCCTGGGTAGCATGACAGGTTAAGACGCAGGCACTGCAAGCCAGCCGCAGCTGCTGCAGTGCTAGTTCGATCCCTGACCCCAGAGGTGACCCACATGGTGCAGCAGACCTCTCCTGTCTGGCCCAAGCTCCCCTCAGCAGTGTACTTCATCGATTTGCCTGTTCTGCTCCCCACTTTGTCTCTGGTGAAGCCTCT
>NW_004567116.1:12877523-12915451 GCF_000260355.1 Condylura cristata | reverse complement strand
ATAACAAGAATGTAAGTAAATGGCCAGCTAATCTTTTAAACTGATGGGAAAAATAATCCGGAACTGGCTTTTTAAACTTACCTTCAAATGAACAAATTAATAATGTTGAATTCCTGAATGCAACAACTTCATTATATGAAAAAAACAAATTTATCTGGATGTATGGGATAACTGTAGATTTTAGCATTATTCTGTTAATCATCAAATTATATAGCTATCATTTTTGTTAGTGATTTGCATTGTGCTAAACATTTCCACAAATGATGTAATCTCAAACTCATGTGTTGGAGCTGTGTAGCTTATAATCGGCACCCACAGTATGGGTGAGTACAGTGAATTTCAAGGTTTTGCATCTTATCCAGTCACATAGCAAGTCAATGTTAAATTGGCTGTTAAGCTGATGTCTTTCAGATTTCAAAGGCTACACAGACTTTGGGCTGCATCACATCACCAGGGACCTGTAAGAATGTCTCAGAGGTGGGAAAATTTATTAACTAGAAGAGGACATAGAACTTGCATGTGTGTAAGCACTTGGCTAACATAATTCTGATTCTTCTGGCTTAATTCAAGTCATTAAAATCACAAGGTAAAAAAAAAAAGGCAAATTTTTGCAATGACCTTTCTGGTACAACAGATGCTAGTAAATTTCTTTGGGCATTTGACCCATCTCTGCTCATGACACCACACACTCTCATGAGGAAAATACATGAGTCTTTGTCAGAAATTAATTTATTTTTAATATCTATTTACTTATACACACAGAACGTGAGGACAGACCAGAGGTGCAGGGGCAGTAAGAGGATTCACCAGAGACAGAGTGGGGAGCAGAACAGGCAGGTATACAAAGTACACTGCTAAGGGGATCAGTGGGTGAGACAGGAGAGGTCTGCTGCGCCATGCGGGTCATTTCCCTGGCTGGGAATCGAACTGGTGCTAGGGATCCCACTGGCGCCTAGGCACTGTGACCAGCATCGCAATGTGTTGTTTTAAGTCATTGTGCCACCAGAGAGGGCCCCTTTGTCAGCAATTTATTGATAAGGGAATTATGAAGCAACTTTGCGACCAGATTTGTTTAGCCAATGTTTAATGTTCCAGGAATGGATCCTTTCTTATTCAACAATGACTTGGAACTCAGCTAGAACTTTATTTCTCCTAGAGTGGCATTGTTTGCCATTGGTCCTCTGGAAAAGAATCTTCTTATTCTGCTACTCCTAGTGAGGACTACCTGCTTGGATCCCTAAATGACTGAGTCCTAAATGGGTTTCTTTGGGTATGGCTTGGAGGTCAGAACTCTGGATTCATTTCAGAACTTCTGTTTCTTGTCTTCACATCTTTCAGTGTCTTGAATCTTTAGGGTATGCCATCTATCTCCATTTTTCTACCTACCCGCTCATTAACTCATTTTGTTTCTATACAACTTCCCATGGCTGCCTGGTTCCTACTTTGTTTTCTCTGATGTCCTTACAGATGATGAATCGTGTTATGAAGGTCTTTATTTTTAGATTATCATATAATTTTGAATGTTCTTATGTTTGATGAAGGTTCCTAGTTTTGCTGTTAAAGAGTATGACCTTTCTGAAGAAAATGTTAAAGGTCTAGCACTAATAAAGAAATGGGATATAATATTGAATTGGTCATCCATCCACCCATTTGTTCATTTAATAAATATTTATGTTTAGACTTCTATTAAGGAGACATGGGTACAAAATAAAGCCCACCCCCTCAAAAGCTCATAGTCTTAGAGAAATACCCATATAAAGAGGAGTTTCTCCTCATCATTCTGTAATCATTTTTCAAACAGTGTATGGGCCATAGTAGGTGTTCAATAAAGTGCTGAGTGAAATATGTAAATATAGAAATGTCTAAATAAATAAAATTCCTAAATAAAAATCAATTGCAATAGTTGATTTATCAAATATTCAATGCCAGAATTGAGTATTACTCATTTTGTTTATTTCTCATTTTGTTTATTCTGCAGTACTTGGCCAAATTCATATTGATTTCTGAGTTATTATTAGATAAAGCACTCATCTGCTTTTGCACCATTCCTTTACCCAAATGCATCACCTTATATCAGTGGACATTGGACATGACACAATATCAAATTGCATTTCTTTAATGAAATTCTGGCTCTCTCTGGGATAACCTTTAACTTAACCTTGTAGTGGGTACATGTAACTGGCATGTATCTCCTTTCTAACATCCCTATTCATAATTACTTAGCTAGTTAGATTGCTAAGGGAACAGAATTTTAAGGGGGGAGGTAAATTAAAGTCCTTTGTTTTCTGACTTTCTTATGTCAGACTTACTTTTATGCACTGGAGCTGGGGAATGAATTGTACTGTAGTTTTTGACAGCAGCACTTAGAGAAAATATTTCTTCTTTTCCACAGGCAAAGATACCAAATGGACTAATAAAAGGATGGACCTTCTGAGCAACCTCTATCTTTTCATTTCAAAGTTTCCAACTCAAGGATGCACTTTAATTTGAAACATAAGTTATAATGCAAGGACTTACAGATTATAAAATGCCAGGTTTAAGAAATACAAAACAGACATAGAAGGATATTTTTCTTCTTTTAGGAGAAAGATCATGCACTAGATGGCTTTGTTTTTCATGTACAGATGACTCCTTGAGTGAATGAATACACTGCTTATCTGAACACGATTGAGAGTCATAAAGATAACCTGAAACAAGACTGCAACTTTTTATTATGTAATTGTGGAATAGCCATATTTATTTTCTATTGTTGTACAACAAATCACCACAATTTAACATCTTAGAGCAACACATGTGTCATCTCAATTTCCACAGGGCAGAAGTTGGTACAAGTTGCCTAGTTCAATGCTCAAGATCTAAGGAAGCTGATATCATAGGGTTGGTTTTGGTTACAATTTCCCTTGAGACAAACATCTTCTTATAGTCTGTTTGTGAATAGAATTTATTTCCTATGGTTCTAGGAGAACTTCAACTTCTGGAATCTTAATATTTTCTGCCATACACTCCTGTGTACAACATGGCCACTGAATTCTTCAAAGATAACAAGAGCATACCTGCTATTGTTTCTTACCCTGTACTTCTCTTTTCTAGAACATTTAGAGGGTTTACCTGATTGGGTCAGGTATGACCACAATATGCTTTCTTTGAATAACTCAAAGTTACCTGATTTGGAAATCAGATTACATCTGATACATCACTCACCTTTGGTATGAACATCTCATCATAAACAATATACCAGCAAGTCCACAGTTCTATCCATACCTAAATGTAAGAGATTTTATAGGGAAAATAGGGATCTTGGGGGCTGCCTTAGAATCTTGCACACCACACCTTATTATATAGCAAAATTTAATAATTCAGAGGTTTTGTTTTCATATTACCCCATATAGATGTATATTTTGGACTGACACAAGCCATTACCTGTAAAAACTATGGTTTCTTGTATATTTATGTAGTATTTGACTTTTATTTATTTATTTGTTTATTATTTTTATTTGTTTTAAAGATTTATTTATTTGTACATACAGAACTGGGGTACAGGCCAGAGGCTCAGGGGCAGTGAGAGGCTTCGCCAGAGACAGAGTGGGGAGCAGAACAGGCAGATCAACGAAGTACACTGCTGAGGAGAGCAGCGGGCGGGTCAGGAGAGGTCTGCCACGCCATGTGGTCACCTCCGGGGCAGATGTGGGTCGAACTCATGTGGAAGTGGCTTTAGCTTCTCAGTGCAGTGCTTTAACCCGCTGCGCCACCAGGGAGGGCCTTGACTTTTATTTTTTTAATGAGATGACACTAGGGAATTCACATTCAAGATTTTAGAGATTAGGAGAACATACTACATACACAACTAAAAGTATTTAAAAATTAAGGAAGTCCATAATTATGTTGGTTTGAAGGACTTGTTGGATTAAACTGTATTTTAATTTTCACATGATCATTCTACTGCTGTGTCAGAGCACTGCTATTACTTGAATTATATTTCTACAACCTCTTGTTACCTTAATAACTGGCTAATGGTTAAGATTCATTTAAAGTAGATTTTACAGATATAAAAATTATGACTGAAAAACATTTTGCTTTCAACTATTATGGCTAATATGCTTATTTATCTTCCATTTTACATGAAGTAAATGTTTTATTTCAAAGATGATTTGCTTCTGTTTCAAATTTTCTTTGTTATCTTGCTTAACCTTTCCTTTTTACAAATCAACCTTACAAGCTATTTTCTTTATGTTAGTGTGACTCTAAACTTTTCTTTCTATACCTAGGCTACTGACTAGATTGGTTTTCAATAAGTTATCCATTTCTTTGCAGACTGACGTTATCTGTCCTCACAAAGAACCATCTAGGCACTATAATCATGCCACTGGAAATTTTTAACTATCTACATCACAAAAATAAACCTTGAAATATCCCAATGGATATCCAAAAGTAAAAAGGTAAAAAGTTGAACCTATGTATTAGTGGTAAGAGCATTCCCTTTTTCTGTCTGTGGTGATTTATTCAGTGATGGTGAAATATTCTGAGTAACCAGTAAGAATGACTACAGTGACTTTTGCTAGAAAGACAGAATTGCTTCTCTTTTTGCTGCCCTGACAAAGTTTTAGTCTGTCACCTATCACTGCCATTTGTTTTTTATCCTTTGCATGTGAGGAAATAAAGACTATTTCCTTAAGAATAAAGCCAATACTTGGGCCCTCCCTGGTGGCTCAGCGGGTTAAAGCACTGCACAAAGAAGCTAAAGCCACTTGGGCATGAGTTCAATCCCTGCCTGCCCCGGAGGCGACCACATGGCGTGGCAGACCTCTCCTGACCCGCCCTCTCCCCTCAGCAGTGTACTTCGTAGATCTGCCTGTTCTGCTCCCCACTCTGTCTCTGGTGAAGCCTCTTGGGGACCCTGAGCCTCTGGCCTGTACCCCAGTTCTGCACAAAAATAAAATAAAATAAAAAGAATAAAGCCAATACAAATTAAGACAGTGAACATGTGTGGGTAGAAATGAAATATGTTACAAATATAGAGACAGACAAATATATACTAGGAAGAGTTGGGTAGTTAAATCTATAGATACTTATAAACATCCCAGAGATAAAGAGTAATAATTATTTTGAACACTTACATGCAGCTCTACCCTACCCCTCATTTTACCTGTGTGACTTAAAGATGTACAAGCCAGGGCCTCCCTGTTGGCGCAGCAGGTTAAAGCACGGCACTGAGAAGCTAAAGCCACTTCCGCATAAGTTCGATTCCGCCTGCCCCGGAGATGACCACATGGTGCTGCAGACCTCTCCTGACCCATCTGCTGCTCCCCTCAGCGGTGTACTTCGTTAGTCTGCCTGTTCTGCTCCCCACTCTGTCTCTGGCGAAGACTCTCGCCGCCCCTGAGCCTCTGGCCTGTACCCCAGTTCTGTATACACAAATAAATAAATCTTAAAAAAAAAATAAAATAAAAGATGTAAAGCCAATAGATTCTTTCGCTTCAACTAGTTGTTTAGGTGTCATTTCTACTTGTAAGCAAAAAAAAAAAAAAAAAAAAAAAATCCATGGATAAAATCACATCATGTACTGGTAGGGAGAACACAATTAATGAAATGGGGAGGCAATAGACTTGACTGGGTATTGGCTCACAATGTTAAGGTGCTGGAAAACTTTTCAAGCTAAATAGATAAAGAATAAGCACAAGCACAATGTGGTTAATATGTAGTCCCGTTTGCTCATGTTGTTCTTATACCTTCTGTAATTTGGGTGAGACTGAAATGCTTAGAAGCTTTATTATTAAAATAAAGAGAACTGGGCTCTTCTTGATGGTGCAATGGGTTAAACCACTGCATTCTGAAGCTCTCATTAGCTACAAACAGCACAAGTTCAATCCCCTGCCAGGGAGCTGACCCACATGGTGCAGCAGACCCCTCCTGACCCGCCACCTGCTAATCCCCTCAGCAATGTACTTCGTGGATCTGCCTGTTCTGCTCCCCACTCTGTCTCTGGTGAATCTACTCAGCCATCACTCCTCTGGCCTGTACCCCAATTCTGTATGCATACAATCTTTCTTTGTTACTGAGGTAACATTGATTGACAGTGCAGTTTGTGATTTTTGAGGAGTAGGAACACATCCTTTAGGTGTGTGCTACCGTATCACACTTCTCAACCTAGTGCTCAAAGATCCCAACTAAAGTTATTAATATAATAAGTGTACTTCATGGATCCTGTACTACCAACTAGAAAGACTAAGAAATTCAGTGTGCTGATTTTCTTCTCTTAATCTCCCCAAATCTACTCTTTTGCACATTTACTCTCACTCCTGGGAGGTTGGCCTTACAATTTCCCTTCATTTAAATCCCTTGCTTTCTGTTTTCTATTTGGATTCTGCAAATGAAAGAACCCAGAAGGACTTTCAGAAATAGTAGGAGCATGCACTGGGGAGTAAATTGCCTTCATCCTCATTGAGCCATTATGGCTTGGCTGTATTCAACAAATGAATGCCAAAGCATCCATCAAGCAACCCACTCCATACAGCCAACTCCATTATTTATTTCCTTAATATTTTCCCTGCAGGTCTAGAGATGGTAAAGACTCCGCAATGTTAGATCTTCTGGAAGTTTTTAAATTTCTCTCAAACCTTAGGTTGAGAGAAATACTTGGACTGAGTATCTCATAGTACTCACGTTATTTTTATTTGTCCTTTACTATATATCCAGTCACTTCCAAGTTTCCTATATCTGGAATGCATTGCTTTAAAAATCAGAAATCAACAAATATAGTTGATATATATGTATATGTGTATGTATGCATATTTTTAGAATGTCCTTGGTGAAGAATTCCAGAAATTAACCATTCAAGTTAGAGAATAGTAATGATATCTGAAAGAATGAAGATGTGTTGTCAATTATATATTAGACACTATATCAGGAGATTTACATAAATTACATTATTCATGCAAAGTTAGCTTTCTAAGTTCCTGCTACACATAGGACATAAATGAGAGCTTGGTCAAATATCTAGCAAGAAGAATCAGCAATTCAAGACTGATTGACAAGCATGGATATAATCATATGGTAAATAACATGCATTTGTTAAGGATTTAGATTTACATATTTTAGTTAAGGATCTCTGTTCTTTTGGGTAAAAATGGACTATTGTATATATATATATTTATATATACTTGGTGACTACTATACTATAGAGCAACTTAGTGTTATAAATAATTGTAAAGTGTTTGCAATCAGATTCTCTGTATTTGAATCTTAATTCTGTTTCTGTGTATAATGCTTGTTAAACTTTAATTTTTCACCTGAAAATTAAGAGAAAATAATGGTATCTCTCATAGCACAGTCATGATGTTTAAGTATAATCTATACATAAAACTCAGCACATGATATAGGAGAAAGTATATTAACATCATTAATATAAATAATGGCTAGGGCTGCTATTATTAATAATAGCAATTTCATAACTCTGGAATTCATGTTTGTTGTACTCTAGAGACTATTTGAATCAGTAATGTGATTTGTATATCAAAGAATAATGGAGATTTCAAAATTCAGGTTAAATGTGCTTGTATAAGTATTTATAAACTCAAATAGCAGTTTTGTGTGTGTGTGTGTGTGTGTGTGTGTGAAGTATGAAAGTCCAAAACAAATACACTAAAAACTAATAAAAGTTTGTTTCACCATGAACAAATGTTTTGTCTGTATCCCTGTATCTGAAAAATTACATAGAGTTCAGTAATGAAAAATTATGATACCAAAGCAAATAAACTTTGAACACAATGATATACAGAAACATATATAATTCACTATACCAAATACAATGAAACCCTGGAGGGTTATAGGAAATTGCTCAGAGATAAGATACTCCCTGCTAAGTTCTTTCCCTAAGATTGCTCCAGGCTTAGAAAGATGCCTTCAGAACAAGTGTGGTTGGGAGAGGATGGCCATGAAAATCCTCACAGATCATTAACAATGATAGTACATAGGACCAAATCTAGTCAGGAAGTTTCTTCCTACCAATTTCCAATGGTTACTGCAAGGCAATAATTGGTTGAATAAATTTTGTAAAGTTATCTTCAAGGTTCTGTGTTGGAGTAGGATTTGATAGCCACTGATAGCAAATTCATCCTATTGGAAAACATGAAACTGGGGGCATAGTTTGTATTAAAGTTCTCAATAAGTACATCTGACATAACTACAAGCCTGGGGTGAAGGAAGGTCTCATTCCATGTTGACCCCCTTCATCTGTATGAATTATTTTATAGTCACACAGTTGTGCAGACTGGGAGTTGTCTTCCCATGAGTCAACTGTAGGGTGATCACAAACTCGTATAAATAATTATGCAAAGAGATTTGCTAACATTTTGTAATGCGTCCAAATTATTGTGAATCCCTTGTATGCTCTTTTTTTGTTCTCACTACCCCAATTTACCATAATTAGGGTCAGGAAGGAAAATGTAGACAGAAGTGAAAGGTCCTCAATTTATTATTCATTTCTTGCCTCCATTTACATCTGAGTAATGTGGTACAGACCCCTTAGTAACTGAGAGAATTACTGGATTTGCAGTCTTTGGGGGAGGACAATCAAATATAGAATCTGAGACGTATGTTTATAGTGCAGGTCCATGTTAATCCAAACACTCTTTGCCTTTGTGAGTTGTGAATGAGAATTTGGTCATCAGTACTCGTCTTCTGTCTGAATTTCCTAAAGTGTCCCCAAAGTTGGTGCTTTTGACCAATTATAAAGTAACTTCAATGAATGCTCTGGAAATTGCTGGTTATTATTTTAGAGAGAAAAGTGCTAAACAAATTGTGTTTATTTTGGTGCATCTCATGAGTTCTGGGGATCATCATTCATCTTAAAACACCTCTGTTGTTCAGGTCCTGCTCTTAAACCATTGACCTGAAAGCAAGAATAGGAGGTACAAGTTGCTGGAGAGGAAGAAAAGGGAAGTGTGGTTAATAATATTGCTCTAAATTGTCAAAGCTGATGAACTTCTTCCACTTAGGAGAAGGAATAATCAGTTAAATGTACCTAGTAAGCCCTGGTATTGTCTGGTGGTCTCCGGTTTGGTAATACCTCCAAGGCATGTATACAGCTAATACATTAATTTAATACCTCTGAGACATGTAATGCCACCAGGTGTTGGGGACCGAGGCCGGCATCTGGCGTCTGTCAGCAGTCATAAAAAGGTGAAATGGAGTCCGGATAGAGAAAAACATCCGGGTTGTAAAAGGCATGCGGGAAGAACTCCCTGACCCCACCTTTTCTTTCTCCTCTTTCTTTTCTCACCCATCTATTATCAAAACACTGCTCCATTCTCGCCCATTTTTGTCCCTCGCGAGAGCCATGTTATCAAACACTGCTACATGTCTAGTGTCCATTGGCTTTCTCCCTTCCCGACTTCTGCATCCCCCACCTCTTGTATTTTATATAAACCAGATAAAAACAAAATAAACTCTCTCTCTTTGTTCTGATACACGCGTGTGACTGCTTTCTTTGTTCGCCGGACCTGGGGCTCCGACTCTCCGGCCTTGCTGGTCAAGGTCCCCCGCAACCAGGAACTTAATTTAATCCCTCTGAGACATTTACTACTTAAATGTGATGATAAGGGAAAATGTTGATGACAGCAAAGCCTGAAAACAGAGAGTCTAAATGGTAAGGCTAGAAAAGAAATTGCCTGGAGGGAAGGTGCTGTTCTGCTTTTTATTTATTTATTTATTTATGCTTACAGAACTGGGGTATAGGCCAGTGGTATAGTGGTGTGGTGGGTAGGAGGATGCACCAGAGACAGAGCAAGGAGCAGAATAGGCAGATCTACTGAAATACACTGCTGAGGGGAGCAGAGGGCAGGTCAGGAGAGGTCTGCTACGCCATGTGGGTGATCTCCCTGGCCGGGTATTGAACTCATGCTGCGGTGGCTGGAGAGCTTTACAGTGGTGCAGTGCTTTAACCTATTATGCCACCAGAGAGAGCCCTCTGATCCGTGTTTAAAATATAGTAACTTCTTAACCCTAGTCCTGGGTTTCTGGAGCTCTGACAGTGTAACTGCCATCTGCACTGCATTTGACCCTGACCCCCATCCGAACTTGTTTTCTGTTCTTGGCTACCTGGTATTACCAAGCCAGAAACCACTAGACAAATAGACTCTACAGGTATTTGCCCATTCTCTTCCTGAGAGAAATGAAGATTGGGAGATTAAGCATACAACCTAAATCCAGGGGATAATCCTTTTTCAAGCAGTGGAGTGAAGATTTAAATTCTTATGAAAACTAAATAAAAAAAAACTACTTAAAAATCTTCTAAGATTAAAAAAGACACACATTTATAGACATTATTTCTAGATTTTCATTGTGTGATATATGAAAATATACCTCTAATAGTGAATAAGCTCTTCAGTACTTCTTTAAATTCTATTTAAGATTAACTGATAAAACAAAACATAACTATATCTGCATGAGTAATGTCTTTAGCAAAATAAAATCTGTGCAATTATTTGAGCAGTCATGAAGATCACTCAGTAGGGAGTTCAAAATCAAGGCATTTTGGTTATTCTACATTGTATACGAGGCAGAATATTTGGGTTTTTCCTCCTAGAGTTCACACTTAAATAATGCCAGGAATTACATAAGTGGCTTCACCTTTCTGGATGCAGACTTGAAATTTATACTTCAACATAATTATAAACCAGACACATTCTAAGATTATTTACAATTATAGCTCCCAAAATATCTTTTTGCTTATCTTTACTTCCATACTACTACTGCCCATGAATGCTCAAAAAATCTTAAAATGAACATTTAATTACATTTTAAGTAATATCTTGAATTATATAGAATAATTCGTTGTATAGATTATTTCATCTCAATATTGAAGATCAATGTGATGAGAAATAAAGTAGCTACTACCTTTGGCAAATCTTAATGAGGATTATTTTCCTTCTTAGATTTATGATCCAGGAAATTAGTGTATTTGGCCCTTGGCTTTCTCTTAAGGAAAATGGTGATAATTAGTCAGTAATGTTGTGATAAGAATTGACTCAGAATAAATGCAAAATGCCTATTACAAAACAGGTGTTACAGAAAGATAGTGATGTTAAAACCAGTAATGGTAATGTTTATGTAAGTCCCTCAGGGATGCTTATGAAATATTGCTCACATGAAATTCATGTATATAACACAACTTTAGAACATATTTACTTGGAACACTGGAGTTTACTGGGAAAAAAAAAAAAAACCCTTTAGAAATCACTCAACTCTTCCTATCCCCAAACTATTAATATAGAATTGAAATTCCACTGAGCACATGCATGGACAAAGGGAAGGAAAATGTCTGATCTCTGGTACCTCAAACTCTTACTGCTCTTTTAAACTCATACTCTATGGCTACGCTATGGCCACTAGAAGAAGACACTGACAGAAGTGAAAAAGCATATGCAGTTTGCAAGCATCCTGTTTAACAAGTGTCATATGACTAGAAGGAAGTAGCACATAACACACCTAATCTCCGGAGAAAGGTGTGCAATTGAATTGGCATGTGACTGAACACTGGGGAGGGTGAATCCATCACAAACTACAATTATTTCTAAAATAGAAAATAAATTATAAATTTGCCTACAAGTCATTTATTTTTCTCATGCGTCTACAATATTGACAGCAACAAATGTACTATGAAATATATTTTCAATTCCTGCCCCATATCTTGTACTATGAAATATATTTTCAATTCCTGCCCTGTATCTTGATGATGGATAAAGTTGTAATCAAGAATGTTGAAAGGACAGCAAAGAACCTATTTGAATGAAAGCCAAGGATGCATAAGGAAGGAGGAAGAAAATAATGCATTAAATGGACACATCCTAGAACCAGAAACAAGGTCAGTCTCTGAAACTTACATAAATACAGTAGGTGGAGAAATCACTCAACTCCCATGGGGAGAAAAGGAGGTAGCAGAATGTGACCCTGACTATGGATTTCAGGTGGAAATGAGAGGAGGGATCAGAGGTTGTTACAGGTGGGCCCATCCCTATCTGCCCACAAAGTAGTACACAATTCTAGGGATTGGTGGAAACTGTAATAAAGACTATTCTAACAAAAGAGCAGTGTTCCATAGTGGGAAGGATGAGATTTTGGAACCAGAGACAACTAGTCTGTAGTTTATTAGATATATTGTTGTGGATCATTTACTTAATCTCTCTGATATGCAACTTAATCATACCGATGGATCACAATGCCAACTTGATAATTTATTAGACACATTATAAGATATTTTCTAGAGTACCTAGCCCAGATGAATGATATCCATTGTTCAACGAAAGGACATTTATGATCATTTACACATATGCAGTCATCTTTGTGCCTATGCAACTCTGCTATGACCTCTTTCCTCTTTAATCATGACTTGGTTTGCTTCTCTGCCTGCTGAAGGGGTTATTTTCTCTTTCATCTAAGATACAGGTAAGCCGTTTATGCTGAGGAAAAAAATGTGTCTTTTCTGATGAAAGTTGTCCTCTCATAGACACGATTGTCCTTGACTTCAGCTAAGTGGGTTAGGAGAGATCAGAATTCTAGTCAGCTCAGAAATACAGGGAGTGTCACAGCAGTGATGTGGGTGTTGAGGAGGCATAAACCTCACACCAGGTGAGGAGGTTGAGGAGGTACATTTTATTCATGATCTGATATTTCAGGAAAATTTAAGAGGTATGAAAATGTAGCAGAGAGAGGCTAATGCAATTGTCAGCTGTTACTCAGATACTAAGCAATTGTCTAGATGCAAACATAGTCTGTGTGACTATAGCCTTGCTTTCCCCAAGGCATGATGACTGGGTGTACATAGGCACCATCTTGTTTCAACTTTTTCCCTTTCTCTGTACAGTTTCTGATGCCTGGTATATCCTATCTTGAACAAACTTCTTCTGGAAAAATAAGAAGAAACACTGTTACAATGAAGTCTTTCTAAAAAACCCAAGAAAAAAAAATGACTTCTTTAATTTCAAAGCACCTTTTCTTAAACCAGTATTAAAGGACCTGATTCAATGTTATGACTATATTCCTAGCACTTGGAACAATGCCCAGTATATAGTACATGGTCAACAAATATTGGTTGAATAAATGAATTGCATTTCAGGGATTTATATACAACCTCTCTGTCTTTATAGACATTGCACTCCTTAAAAATAGTGTATAAACAATCTTCTAAAAATGCTGAACTAGTTATAGTGAAATGTTGAAAGAGTTTTATTATATTTTCTATGCCCATTATCAGGTATTAAAAAGCTGAATGCAACTTAATGTCCAAGCTTTGATCTTTTATTCAATTCAAAGCCTCTCTACTTTCTGTCATGATTCTTGGCAAGACTCAGACCTCAAAGACTGAAGAAGATAATTGAGCAGGCTCAGCACCTTCTGCCTTCCCTACATTCCTGTCCACCTCTCTCTCAGATTTCTAATTCTGCCTGTTAAAGGATCAGGCTTGGAAGGTGTGGCCATTAGATAGAAAGGGGTTTAATAGGTCTTATTTTATTAGTGTAGTTGAAATCTGAATTTATTATCCTCAAAAAATGTAGGTGTTCAGATGCTGCTGTTTCTTTCGTGAGATACACTGTGGACTCTTTTGTGAGGCTGTGTGGATGTCATAGTAATCTGAGATATTCAAACTGAGCCCATATGCTGAGTGGTCACACAATAAACATTTCTCTCTCACATATCTGGAGGCTGTAGAGTCCAGTATTAAGGCACCAACAGATTCAGTGTTTGAGAACCCATTTGTTTGTATATAGCCATCTTCTCTTTGTGTTTTCACATGTCATGTACAGAGGACTCTCCCATGGGCCAACTTATAAGGACAGTAATCCCATTCATTCCTACCCTCGTCACCTACTTACATTCCAAAGGTATTCCCTTCTAATGCTATCACATTAGAGTCTAGGATGGAAACATGAAATTTGAGGGACACAGTTATTAGGTCCATTTCCGTGGATATCATCTTGCACTTTTCATGGTGCAGTGAACCTTTTAAATCACCATTTATTTTTTTATAGGATTATCAAGTAATAAAACATGGTCATTTCTAGAGAATGGGAGGAATGGACAGCTCTCCAATAACCCCTCCAAAAAACAAACAGCTATTAATTTTCGTCTATATATTTCAGTGATGAAGGATGTTGACAAACATCCTGTATCTACTAATTTGGGCCACAACCCTAAGACTTAAAGCCACCTGTTTAGTACCTAGTAGTAATATTTTTATATATTTGCTTTAACATTTACTATATAGCATGTTATGAAATATATTATAAAAATCAATACATAAAAAAAAGACTGGATTGAAGAATAACTACGTGAAAGAATATGTCCTTTGTGTTTGATGACATAAATATCCTGTACTTAAAACCTTGATAGGTGGGTGATGAACCATGTAATAAAATGTAAAGCTCATGCTGTTGAGATCACTGAGAGGGAGTCTCAATCCTCATGCACATAGGTTTAGAAGAATAAGCTATGGCAAGGATTTGCTTTTCAAGTGGTGAGGACCTAAGAAAATAGGCTTCAGAGTCAGTGAGCGCAATGATTTTAATATATATACAAGATCATTAGATGAGTGAGAAGAGAGCTCAAGACAGGGGTTTGACTAAAACGCTTCTGTATAGTGAAAAAAAAAACATAACTAATGTGAAAGATACCCTACAAATGGAAGAAAATATTTTTACACCATATATCTGACAAAGGACTGATATCAAGTGCATAATAAAACTCACAAAGCTCTATAAAAATAAAATAAAAACCCAACCAAAAAATGGGAAGAGATAGCCAAAGAAGACACTGATCTTGCAAATAGGCATATGAAATAGGTTTACCATCACTTATTGAGACCAAACCTGTGAAAATGACCCATACTGAAAGATCAGAAACTGCAAGTGCTGTCAAGAATATGGAGGAAAGAGTTCTCCTGCTCCACTGATAGGAATGACGGCCGATCCAGCCCTTATGGCAAACAGTATGGAAGTGTCTCAAAACATTAAACATGGATCTGACACTTAACCAGTAATTCCATTCCTAGAAATCTATCTCAAAAATTAAAGCGAACACTAATTTGAAAGGAAAGTTGTACTCCTATATTTACTGCAGTGCTATTTATTATGGCTAAATTATGGAACAATTTACATGTCCACAAAATGATGAGTGGATCAAAAAGTGGCGTGTCTACACAATGAAATATTATTCACCAAGGAGAAGATTACTGATCCATCAAAAGATATAGTCATGTCATGTGCGGCAACATGGTTGGGGCTGGAAGGGATAATGCTCAGTATCAGATGGGAAAGAGAAGTACCATATGATGTCACTAACACATGGAATATAGAGTAAATAAACTGAGTCAGATACAGATAATTTAAAAAACTAACCCTAAATAAACTAAGAGTCAGATAAAGATAATTTTAAAAACTAACCCTTGATAGATGACTACAGAACTGAAACACCAAGGGAGGGAGGGAGGAGGCATAAGAAGAGGGAAGGAAGCTCAATGGACTTTGGAGGCAGAATCTGGGTAACTTGGTGGTGGTTGCCTTCTAATGGCAATACCTATGGGGGTATCCAAATATTACCTCAATTAAAAATTAAAAACGGGCCCTCCCTGGTGGCGCAGCGGGTTAAAACACTGCACTAAGAAGCTTAAACCACTTCCGCATGAGTTAGATCCCCGCCTGCCCCGGAGGAGATCCACATGGCGCGGCAGACCTCTCCTGACCCGACCACTGCTCCCCTCAGCAGTGTACTTTGATCATCTGCCTGTTCTGCTCCCCACTCTGTCTCTGGTGAATCCTGTCACCCTCCACATCTCTGGCCTGTACCCCAGTTCTGTATGAATAAATAAATAAATCTTTAAAAAAAATTAAAAAAAACCCAAATATATGGAAATATATTTGTGTGTCAAGGTTTGAGATTACACAGGCAGGAGCCTAGAGAAGGAAGGGATATATTTTCCCAGGATGCCAGGATATTTCATCTACTTTAAGGGTTTGAAAGAAATATTTTAGGCCAAAATTAATAAATTATAATTTGATGCTCTTCTTTTATTTGCTACTTGATTATTGAATCAACTAGAATATTTTATCAAAACATTTCGATTGCTCTCATGTTTTATTTAGGATATAAATTTTCCCTTCCCCTGGACAAAAGCATGACAAGGTCCATGACTTTCTGGTTCTCTCTTAGATAACAGCAGTCCTAGGATCACTTTAAGTAACTCAGAATTAGCATTTTCAGTCTATTGCATTCATCAAAACTCCATATTAAATTAGCATCATTTTTCTTTCCTTCAAAAAACTGGGCCAGCTTTGGGCTGAAGTCTTCCAGTAGGGAAAGGGAAGTGGATTTTTTTCTTCTATATACTCTTAATATTTCCTCTACATTCTAAGTACTGATGTAATTGGATTGGGCCAAATCTGAATACTCGGAAGATCAGAGAGAGAGGGGAAGGAAAGTAAAGAAGGAGATGAGTCAGTCCTATTTACTTGGTAACTTGTAGTTTGCATGTGAGGCAGATGGTTAAAGCTGGGGACCCTTGGGCCAGCTGGATTTGTTTTTCCTGATGCAGTAGTTTCCACTGACTTCTTAGGGTTTAACTACTGCCTCCCATCTCCTGCAGTTGTCTTTCTGAATAAATGTAACTCTATTCTGCTGTCTCATGTTTCCTTTCTTAATACCTGTATGGCAATAGACCTCCTGTCTCTGGTTGAAGTCTTAGTCTTTCAAATAGTTGGTAGCCCACTGGAAACAGTCCAAGACAATCTCTCTGGGCTGTGACCCACAACTAGTACACTGCCATACCTGTGACCCATGAAAACCTTTTCTCCTCTCAAAGATAAAAAAACAAATAAGCAAGCAAACAAAAAAAAACCTCTCATTTTTAAAATAAACACCCCTTTCTTCACATTCTGTTGTTTCCTGTGTATTTTAATTGGGCAGAAGACTCCTAAAAGTATGATGCTTATTTTCCTTAAAATAATCTACACATGCAAGTTTGACCTTGGAATTAATGTCACATCTATTACATCTTGGAGTATTTCTGGATACCTTATTTTTAGCATAAACTTAGCACAGACCACAGATTTAGATTAAGCTTTCAGTGCTTAAACTATCACTAGATGTAAGTTAGATACATTCTATGTTTATGACTTCACCATTTTCTCTTGTACTTAGTGAATCTAACTTTTTTTTTTAAAACTGGATTTAATAAGACTAGTTAATTCAGCTAATTTTATCTTAGTTCAAATTGTAATGATGAGATGATGAAGAAGGCATCACATACTCCAGCTCCCTGTTTTCCCTATGTAAGTTCTTTCTTTGCATTTCTAGTTTCCTTGAAAATTTAAGAGCCAGCAGGCCATAAGCAGCTGTGAGCCTTCCCCACCCCCCAGCAAAAGTCTAAAACTACTAAATAAAAATTTGTCTTTTTACTCCCTTCCTACAGTTTCAGTAAACTAAATTAGCCTCTTCCATTACATGAAAACCCCTCTGATGAGTAAAATAGCTGCTAATGAATATAACCGTAAACAATTAGATACAGCAAGTTGCTAAAATCTAAACTATTTATCTGCTTCAACAGTCAATGGGAACATGACCAAAGGAAGTAGCATCTTCTCTTTTCTACTAACCCAAGGTTTAGATATATCTTTGTTCAATTGCATTATTTTTTTAATGGAATTTGCCCTACCAGATATAAAATAACTCAGAATATTATAGTAATTAAAACAAAGGAGCATGGGCATAGGGTTAACTAACAGATAAATGAACATTTACATGAACATAGCAGTACATATAGGAACATACATCTGAAGGGTCTGAATCTACATCCTAAATCACTTACCATGTTGTAAACCCATATAAATATCCAATAAATAAATAAATATACAATAAATATCATTAAATAAAATACATTGGAACTGAAAATAACACAAAGACTCCAAGTCACTGTTAAATTACCATAATATGTGATAAAACTGAAAATCAAACAATTGAAAATTAAGTGAATTATTGAGGGTTTGTAATATGCTTTAGCAATCAACCATTATTTTGAGGAAACACACATGCAAACATAAAACATACAGGACTGAACTACCTAAATGTATACCCTTAGTGTTTCACTTGGCAATAAATTTTAGTTAAATTAAGTTTTAAAGTTAAAAATGAAAACACATTCTTAATAATGTTAATAACATTGCAACAGGGATTATCTTCTTAGGCACAATGACAAAACCGAAAGCCTTGAAAGAAAATGGAAGGTTTAATAAGGAAATCTAAACACAATATTCAGATGTATCAAGAGAAAATGACATATAGCTAGTTTAGGGACAACAGTAATATAGAAACACTTGTAATGTGATGAGCAAAGCTCTTTTTTATAGGCACATGCAGAAAATCTCACAAATTAGGAAGAACAACCTAAAAACTGAGTAGAAAATAAGGCAGAGGTACAAAAAAGCAGTTTTTCTGAAATTGAATTACAAATAACTACAAATATATAAAAGATGGTAAATGCTAATCATAAACAAATTTAAACTGAGTTTTTCTTCATAAAGAAGAGTAAAAACAAAAGTTAATGGATATATTCAGCACAGAGGAGAGTGTAATTTAAATAATAATAATAATATATTCATTGTCAGTGAGAGAATGGATATTAAACACCCTGATGTGTTACTGAAGGATACACTGAAACATATTTTTTTTAAATACTACAGTAATGTCTATCCCAATGTAAATGTGATTCACCGCTGACTCAGCTTTCATGGTTTAGATTTTTTAAGGATCTACTTCCAGCAATTTAATCTAGAAATATATTGTATATAAAATGTTGACTTTCATGTGAGCAATAACTATTTGGGGAAATCATAAATGCTCATCAATCATAGGTTAGATTTAAATTCTTATGCTTTCAAAGAAACATGCTGAAACAACATGAAATATTGTACATAACAAAGTACCAGAAAGCATGTAACAGAATAATAGCTATAAAATGGACTCCACTGTGCAAAAAAAATATGCTTTAAAATGATAAAGTGTCAACATCACACAACTAGTAGTGATTTATGCTGGGGACAGAGTTGAGACAAACTGATGGAAAATAGTTTACTTTTATTTTGTGCATTTCTGGAATTTAATTATATTTGCAATAAGAAAGTGTCACTATTATAATAAAAATAGTATAAAACAAAGTAAGAGATGTGACTAGAAGACTTGGCAAAAATAATAACTAGATTTAAATAGAATGTAGTCTTTATACTATGACACTGTGTGATATTATATATTTGAAATTGTAGAACTCTGCCCAAAAAATCCTTAGCTTGTGAAAAAAGTTTAAACTGTTCAGTTAGTAGTCAGCTCATCTGTTCACCAGATCAGGGTGGGATAATACTTTGCCATCCTTATCCAAAAAAGATTAGAGAACAAAGTTATTCTCATTCATCTCATTTACCAACTCAAAGAATGACAAGACTTACTTAAAAAAAAAAAAAATTCCCTTAATTTTGAAATGGGAAAGGCTGTGTGTGATTATTTCTAGAACTAATTGGTATGCTTTGTGACATACTTTAACGATTATTGGTTCCATGATTTATCTTCCAGGGCTGCTGGGGATACGATGTGAAATAATAAATGTGAAAATATTGTCAAAGGGTATGTTTGAGGTAATTATTATTGTTCAAGTGTTGGCTTAAGGCACAAAAACATCACCGTAAGTAATAACCATGAGTTTTTTTTTTTTTTCTAAATCGTAGCTATTAAATTAAAATAAGGAAAATCTGCTTTTAGTCTCTCAAAATGACAAAGCTTAAAAAAACTTGCAGTATTGTGGAGGAGTAAAATTGGTTGTCTCTGCGGAAAGCAACTTGGAAATATATGTTAACATGTCTTAAAATTAGCAGAGCCATTGAGCTAGCGATTCCCTTTCTAAGGAGGTATCTCAAAGAACTACTGTATAAGTTTTTCATTCCAATATAGTTGTCAGGCAGCAACAAACTACAAATGTTATAATAGTCAACAACAGAAGACAGGTGAAATCATTATGGTATCCCATGTAGTAGTCAGAAATAATTTTGTGAAAAATAGAAAATGTATATAAAATACAGTGATTGAAATGATTAAAATAATATGTACAATATGATTCAATATTGTTATAGATTTTTGTTCTTGTTAGCTAATAAAATGGTAAAAACAGGAGCTTAGTAAATTGTTATCTGCATATTTAAATGGTAATATTCTCAATGCCTTTTACCTTTTTGATGTTTGTCTTTTTTTTTTTTCAGACTTACATATAAAGACAAAGTTACATGTTATAAAAAGGCTTAAAAGTTTTATTTCACATTGTTTTCTGGAGAAATCACTAGGGGAAAAATGCATTTAATCCTCAAATCTGAATCCTAAGTCAGCCCATCTTTATCATGCATAGTAGATGAATACACACTATATTCCCCAGATATGCCCCCTTCAGCTATTTTATTCTGATATGTCATTCCATAATACCTAGCAATAATGGTTATATTGATTGGGTACAGCTTTCTGAATTCTGTGCTTTTCATGTAAACTATAATACTGGAAAAGGAGATATCTGATTAAACAAGGGTTTGTCATGTTGTATATTACGCTACAAAGTTGAAAAAAATAACCATTTTATTTTAAACAGGTGTAAAATGTTGCCTGTAATATAAAGTTTTATAATTTGTGGGTACTAAATATACTTTAATTTATTAGCTCGACATAGAGTTATGCAGTAACCCTTGACAGGTTGTAATTCACTTCCTAAAAGACTTCACCAAGCTCTGTGCCTGGCACAATTAGGAGATGATAAATAGGAAATGAGAGTAAAATTGCTTTTTATTTGTTAGTCTTTACATATGATGCAGGTCTATTGGATTATATTTTCAGCTTCACAAATAGTACTTTTCCATCCAGTGGGGTTCAATAACCCTGAAGGGGTTTTGTTTAAAACTTTAAACACCTATATGACTAGGTCTTGCTTCAGTTGTAGGGGCTAAAATCAGCTCTGTCATAAAACCCTGCAATCTATTTTTCTTTTAATTTTCAATTACTTCAAACTATTGGTTAAACATCAAGAAAAACATCAGTATTCCTGATATAAAGAAAAATGATGAGGTAGATGGGTTAAAAGAAATTTCTCCATTGTTCACAAAGCTAGTAAAAAGGCCTAGTTGACTTCCAAATACCCACACATAAATATAACAAAAGTTTCTATTACAAATACTATTGAATTCAATATTTACTATGAGATAAGAGATTTGCATTCAGCATCTAAGTAAATACAATAAGAATCATGATCGACTCCTTCAATAAGAACTTCCAATCTCAAGAGTTGGTAAGAAGGAATTTGTTTCCCAAGACTAATCCTTTTGGAAAAGATGACAAGGTACTATTTCATATTAGCTTAAACGGATTGATGATTTCAAGGGTGAATTAATTGAAGTTGAACAAGGCTAAGTGCATTATCTACCACCAAGCACAATAAAAACAATAACAAAAATGACCATGGGGTCTCTTCTTGAAAGAAAGTTTCTACAACAATAGCAAAATCATGATTAGAGTACTTCATATGTGACTGGAGACGCCTGTTGAGCCTGAGCATATATTTGCAATGTAAGTTCTTAGAATGTGCTGACTTATCCAGTAGTTACCTGAGTTGACAGACATACGTGTAAAAAGCATTAAGGGACTTTAGAGAGAACTTCTGTTTGATGGTGTTACAGAATTCTAGGGAGATGAGGAAATGGAGATAAAAATATAGCACTGGAATTCAGATGACTCTTGACTAACGGGAGGAAGAGAGACTAAAGAAACAAATGTTCAGGTGCTAGGTAACATTTCTGGAAAAAAATAACACAAAATTAGCATGATCTCCTAAATCATGTTGGATCTGCTTTTCAGGTCCACATATATTTTCCCAGGAAAACATTCTCAAAGTATTAGTTTAAAAGTAAAGATAAACCAGGGTAGCTAAACAATGGATTGTTTTATAAATAAATACATAAACAAAAGAGACTAATATATAAAGGGGTATAACTTATAGGTAACAGCTGCTAATTAATAAAGGTCTAAGAATATTGAGAACATATTCCATTGCTATCTCACATGGGGAGATAGTTTGTGTAACAAACTGAATACATAGAAAGTTCACACTAATTTCAAAGGAACTATGTCATTGTATGCTGAAAGTAACAGACAATGTAAAAGGAAAAGTGGATCTATGACATTCACATTACTCTGATCAACTTGCAAACTGTCAAACCCATTCAGTCACAAATGGAGATTAATATTTTATAGAAAGGAAGGATGGTAGAGAATGATAACTAAGAGTTCAGAGTGGGGCCATGAGCAACAAGAGATCATTCATCGGAGGACTGGACCCTGTGCAAGGAACTGGAATTACCATGAACCAGTGACAGATTATACTTCCAGCTCATATTATGGAAGGAGGGACATACACAGATACATCGATCTGCAGAGAGCACATCAAGAATCCAGTACCGTGAGGGCTACAAGCTTGCATTGCTAACTTGCATGTTTTGCATAACTGGGAATAGTAAGAAAGGGAATCTTGCCTACAAAGTGCATTTGTTCCAAAGAACAGAAAGTGAAGCACCAGCAAAGGGCTTGACACCTTTGTAAATGTTAGCACAAGGAAACATGATTTGATGGTAGTCCAGAGGACCTGTTATACAGCATGTATGAGAAATATGGAGTGCCCCAGAATATCAAGGAGTAGTTCTTGACATCATCAGCTTTACCATAAAAGAGCAAAAATTGATATGGCATATTAAGGTGATTATTAACAGGCTAGTGAGGCAAGAGTTAGTATGAGATATCTGTTTTCATATCTACCACATAAGAAAAAAATCTGCAATTAATAAACATGGAGTGTCCAGAATAGGACAGGTATGTGTAGGCCTATCCTAACATCTTTCCCCACATCCTGAGTAGCCAGAATACAGTCATGAAGCAAAATACTTAAAAAACTCATGGGCATTCATAAATACCATGAGGGTTATGAGGTTAATGGGGGAGAGGGAGGATAAAAGACAATGGCATAGAAGGGATGGTGGTGGGGGAGGGAAGAATTCAAAGGTATATAATAAATGAAAAAAAAGGAAGAGGATGTATTTCAGTGCACATAGGACCTGCATTTTCATCTCCAAATATTTATACAGTAAATAATATAAATAAATTTTAAAATGATTAAAAAAACCCATTCATGAGAAAACCTGGTTAACCTATAAATTCTAGATCTTTTATTTTTCATCTTCTCAATTATCTGTTGGTGTTTAATAAGCCACAGCACTTAGGAACTTAAAACATAATTATTATATCAAATCTCGCAATGCAATTTGGGACTGCAGGTTGGGCACAGAGAGGCAATTATTTCTCTAGTCTCACTTGGAGAATCTCATGTAGGTGGAAACATGATGGATGAGTGAGCTACTGGAGTCCTGTCTGAGATACTGGGAGAGCTGGACCCTCCTTCCTCATGTGGCGTCACAGCCCCTCTTTGTTACATGGATCTCTCTGGAAGGATTTCTGGACTTATTTTTTTTTAAGATTTATTTTATGTGTTTATGCACACAAGAGCTGGGGTACAGGCCAAAGTTGCAGGGGGTGAGAGGATTCACCAGAGACAGAGTGGGGAGCAGAACAGGAAGTTCTACTGAAATACACTGCTGAGGGGAGCAGTGAGTGAGACAGGAGGGGTCTGCTGCACCATGTGAATCAGCTCCCTGGCCTGGGGGCGACTGAACTCTTCTGAAGTGGTTGGGGTTAGCTCCATAGTGCTGAGATTAAACTCCTGGGCCACCAGGGTGGCCCAATTTCTGGACTTCTTATATGGGATATTTCATTGTTGAAAAGAATGCTACAAAAGTGAGAGCCTGTAGGCTAGTTTAAATACTAGATTTAGCATTGGTACAGCATCATTTTTTACACATTCTACTAAAAAAAGAAAACAAACAAAAACACATGTAGCCAGTTTAGAGTCAATAAGGAAGAGAACCAATGACATGATTCCAGGAGGCAAGGTCTTCAGGAGTCAACTCCAGAGATAAGCTAGCAATTGCAGTAGCTTCTACATATCACACACTGTGCTAGGCTAGATGCACAATAGTAAGCAAAGTCACATGTGCTGCTGCCTTCAAGGAGTCTGGAGGAGGTGATAAACATCAATATAAGAAAAAACAAAACACACAAGCAAAACCACTACAACATCAGTCCAAAGGGGACATACTATTGTTCTTATGTGGGTATTTGTGCTAGTCAATTGGGGGAAATAAAGTTAGGGCAGATCTTAAAGATAAACATTGAAACAAATACATGACTAGGGAATGGGATAAGCATTCTAGCAAAAGGAAAGAGCACAGATTAAAGCTGTAGCAAGTTCGCCTCTGGCACTGAAATAAAGGACAATGAGGTTTCTTTCTGTAGTCAGCTACCGAGGATGAGATTTACGCTTCTTTTTATCTGACTCTTAGTTTAGTCACTTTATATTCCACCTACTGTTAGCACCATCCAGCAAGGGAAAGAGGGTCGGGGAAGGAGTCAGTACAAAGAGGAAAGGAAACACAATAGTCTACAATGTGAATGCACTAAGGTGGTAATGCCTGATGGGAGTGCCCAAGTAGTAGAAATAAATAAATAAACACACACACACAAAAATAACAAACCACAAATGAGAAAACAATAAATCATCAAAAACGATGCTGTAGCTGAAAAAGTTTGTGGGAGCTGATGGAAGAGTGGAGGGGGCAGAGGAGTCTTGCTTGGTCTTTACTTCAGAGCAATGGGAAACTACAGAGAGGTTTCAAAAATAGGAGATGGCATGATCAGACTTGCATTTTTGAAAAGATCCCCCCGGCTGCAGATGGGGAGTGGATGAGAGGAAATGCATCAGTAATGATTGTGGTTCACAGGGAGGAAGGGAGGACACTGCAAACTTCTCGGTGACAGGAGAGCTTCTTCCTCCAGCTCATGGATCTTGGCAGTACTGGATTCATGACGAGGAGGTCCTCACAGAATTGCTTTCATTCCTTTTCTAATCAGGTTTCTGGCTTCTATTTTCTTTTTCTTACACACATAAAAGCAATTCTTGATCCAAAACAACTCACAAGAACGGGTGAGGGAAACCAATCAAATGAAGTAAAGAGCCTTTGAAAAGGCAAGCAAGACAGTGAGCCGACTTGCCTCACTTTGAGGCAAGTTCTTGTAGTGTTATCAACCCCACATTTTGTCTTTTGGAAATCGCCAATACAGCAAATTCTGGTGCATTAAATGTCCTTTCCTGTGTTTCCTTTAAATGCAATCCCTAGACAGATTCATCAGTTACCTCTTCCTCCCATGAAACCTGTTCTTGGGTGACCCGAGACAGGCATATTCTGTTGTGTGAACCTCCTTAAGTTTTTGATCTTCAATATTTTTATCTCATAACAAAACAAAAGGCTTGATAGTACATATCCAAAGTGTTGTATTAGATCAATGAGATGGTCCAGGCACAGGGCTTGGCCCAGTTCACTACATTTCAATGAGCTACACTTTGGAGCCAAATAAATCTTGGCTCAAATCCCAGCTCGGCCATTTATTTGCTCTCCGATTTTGTGCAAGTTATTTGCTGTATTGAAGCATCATTTTTTTCTTATTTGTAAAATGCATATAAACATAATAGCACTTCATAGAGATTTTATGAGGATTACTTGACAAAAGCCATAGAAAGTACTTAATAGAGTAACTGGCATAGAGTCAACATTTAAAAACTGATAACTAATATTATGAAAATTATTAGCACTCAACAAAATTAATTCATTTCTTCTTTTCATCAGTATCCCCCATCTTCTCACAATTGCCAACAAATTCTCGTATATATGTTGTGCATTTTCCCCTCCCCTCCCCTTCTCTCTTCTCGCTCTTCCCCTCATTTCCTTGCTTCTCCTCTCCTCTCCCTTTCTTTCCCCTTTTCACCCCTACTCTCTCACCTCTCCCATCTCCTCTTTTCCACAATCTTCCCCTTTCCACCAGCTCCTCCTCTTCTCTCCCTCTTCTCCTCTCTCTCTTTTTCTCAATTTCTCTCCCTCTTCCTTCCTTCCCTCCTTTCTGTCTTCAAGCAAAATTTGAACAAAATTAATGAAATAGTAGATGCAACAGAAACACCTAGCAGTTTAAACATTTTCTAAACAAATTAGATGATTACTATAAGATGACAGTTTTATAAATCCTTCTACACCTTTTTACTCAGTGGACATACCCAAAACCTGGTACTAAAACATTCACCTTTTTTCTATAAACAGCCTGTCAAGTGGCTACCAACCATGAGTGGGTAAGATTTATTTTATTTATATATTTTTAAAGATTTGTTTATTTGTGCATACAGAACTGGGGTACAGGCTAGAGGTGTAAGGATGTGAGAGGATTCACCAGAGACAGAGTGGGGAGCAGAACAGGCCGACTGACGAAGTACACTGCTGAAGGGAACAGCCAGTGGGTCAGGAGAGGTCTGACACATTATGTGAGTCACCTCAGGGGTGGAGATCAAACTCATGCTGAAGTGGCTTCGGCTTCTTAGTGCTGTGCTTTAACCTGCTGCACCACCAGGGAGGGCCCAGATTTAAAATTTTTATGAAGTTCATAACATCTTTGTACTTACTTTAGGTTGAGATATTTTTATTTTATATTCTATAAACAAAACTCCTTTCATTTCTGTGTGGTTGTTCAGTTTAGTGTCTATGTCCTGTAGAGAACAAATCTGCCTTATAAAATTTAATTATCATGTAAGCATAAAACAGGTCTTCCTTTATCTTTCTGCCTGGATCAGGAATAGGAGAGACACTTTGCAACTCCAAGCATATTTTTCATTAGTTATGAAAGAACATCTGTTCCTATACACAGTCGCCAGAAAGAAACACTCGGAAAACTTTAATGTGCTGTTAGAATAGATGGAAACTATAATAAAATGATTAAAATAGTTTAGATTTCTAGTCAGGAATAAAAACTTTCCTTTCTATATATGAGTGGTAATATTATTATTGAAATTTGCCATGAAAAGATGTTCAAGTTTTGAGATGATATATTTTGGTAATCATATTTGACCCCATGGGGCAAATACGAAATGTCTTATTTGTGGCTAATATTTGACTTCATAAAATTGGCTTGCTCATTCTACTTTTTTTTTTTAATATTTTTATTTACTTATTCACATAGAACTGGGGTACAGGCCAGAGATGCGGAGGGTGAAAGGATTCACCAGAGACAGAGCCGGGAGCAGAACAGGCAGATAGATGAAGTACACTGCTGAGGGGAGCAGCGGGTGGGTGAGGAGAGATCTGCCTCGCCATGTGGATCTCCTCCGGGGCAGGCGGGAATCAAACTCATGCAGAAGTGACTTTAGCTTCTTAGTGCAGCACTTTAACCGCTGAGCCACCAGGGAGGGCCCATGCTCATTCTACTTTTAATTGTGCAATTTCAATTTTTATCCATTCTGTTTATTGTTACTCTAGATGGTAGTACTTAAAATGGCTAAAATACAAAATAATATATATATATATATATATAAACTCGTATTTTGGGGAACAATATCTTCACCTACTACAAAGTTCTCAAAAATTTTTGGAAACAGTTGTTCCTTTTTCTTTCTTAAGTAGTGTGAATTCTATTTGGACTGAACCAATTATATCTCAAAAACTAAGGGCCTTCAATGTGATTAATGTTTACATGATGTAATTTCATGATTAACTGCAATGCCAACTTTATGTAGCTCTTTATGTTTTAATTCCTTTTTTCTTATGATGGGGTTCATGAAACAAAAGCTCATTAACTCAGAACCCCTTCAATTATGGTATATGATAATTAAGGAGGAAGAAAGAGGCTTAAAACAATATTCACAATTAACATGTGAAGAAATATTTTGTGGAACAAAGGAAAAGGGAGAAGATTTTTCTTTTTAGAAAGTTATATGGGATACCAAATTATCGCTGGTAGTATGGTAGTATTCACTCGCATCGTTATGTTAATTAATAGTATTAACTGCTGTCACTGTGATGGAAAATGTTTTATAGACTTGTATTATGTAATCGTATTTAACTTTATGAGGTAGGGATAATTAATTCCAGTTCACACATTTAGAACATCTAACAATTTCTACTAGTTATGAAGTCTAAGAACATACCCCAGGTCATTCTGCACAGAGAAACCCTATTTTCCCCCAAACTCTTTATGCACAAGTTTTCCAAGTACACAATCAACTCTCCTATTCAATAATAAGATTTCTACACTAGTTAAATATAAAATTTTAAGCCAGACAATGCTGCCCCTTCTGGGCCTCGTTAGTTGTTTCAAAATAGTCTGTTCTTTTGGCAAGTTTATACTGATATCTTGCTTCTCTTAATACATTCTAAAAAAAGGAGAAGGTAGCATCTCTCATTAATAGTGTTGATAGAGTTGAAAGCAAACTAGGTATTTGGCTGAGGAAAATTCCCTTTTTTTTACTTTTTCCTGCATAATTCTGCATGAAATCAGCAGGGCTCCATGCAAGAAGTGAAACAGAGTGTTCAGGTAAGGACATACATATCTCTGAGAATCCAACCCAATTTCCCTTCTGCATAAAATTACCTCTAAAATGAAGCTAAAAATAAATTCCTAATGTAAAAAAGTAAATGGCTGGAGCTGGCACAGGACCCTTTAGCCACAATTTAATTACCTCTCAGCTCTGTATGAATTGTATCTTGTTTCTAACTCACAGGGGAATTTGTCAAACAGCTACTCTGCACTGCTTATTGAGAGGCCACACTGCCTAGAACATTGCATAGAGCAGGGGATTGTCCCTTAAATTGGACAGAATGAAAGCTTGGTTAATGGTTGTGCATAACTGGTCAGTACAGAACACGACTGAATAATAGTCATCCTGGCACCTGTTCGCATGGCTTCTGCTTAACTTCCTCTGCCTAGCAAGATTCAAATCTGAAATTCACAAATTCACATACTGCCTCCGGAAAGCCTGGACTGTGTCTGTCCAAAACAGATTTTTGAGAGTTGTGGACATTTGGAGTTGACATAGAAAATGAGCAGCATGCAAAAGTATATGTGAACTGATAGCATCGTATTATAATCTCATTTAACTTAGATGCATTCCAGGGACAAGAAAGGTCAAGCTGATCATTTTCTAGCATTCTGTCTCACACTATCTCCTTTGGTGTAAAAACCTACAGTCAAATTGGAATGGGACATTTTTTTTTTTTTTTTTTTAGAAATATACGTCAAGCGAAATTTAGATCAGTAAATGGAGTTCAGACGTGTGCTCTAGTTCCAGGGACAAGAAAGGTCAAGCTGATCATTTTCTAGCATTCTGTCTCACACTATCTCCTTTGGTGTAAAAACCTACAGTCAAATTGGAATGGGACATTTTTTTTTTTTTTTTTTTTAGAAATGGGACATAATTTAAAATTCATAATGTTTCAGGAAGCAACGTCAAAATGATGGGACAAGGGACATTTCCCAAAGCAAAATAATGTGCCTGGAAAGGCAGAGGTAGGTAAGTTCTTTTCTTAACTTTTTTTGAACTGGATATGTTGAGGCTAACTACCCGGTTTCTAGATGACCCGAACCAGACCTCACAGACACCCATATAGGAATATGAATCAATTCATCTTTATACATTAGTACCTAAATGCAAGATTGGAAACGAAGAAATTCTGGACTATAAAATCAGCCAATTTTAGCTTAAATATGTAAGGGGTTAAGTGAACTCCTGACCTCTAAATATATCCATGTCATTTAAATTAAATATATTTTGATTTAAAAGATGATTCATTCTTTGCAAGTTATCGTTAATACAGAATGTTGTATAGACAGCTAATCTAATACATGAAGTGTTTAGGATGTGATGTATTTCCTCTTTCTCTCTTGTACCCCTTTTCTCATTAGTATTATATTTCTTTGGATATTTATTTTGTAATTGTTCTGGACTTGTGGCCTTAGTATTGGCTGTTTGCCTGTTTATTAGTATATGTTGATGACTTACATTCAACCTAACCCTAGGGGTTTGGGCATTTTAATACATTCATTGTCACTAATATAATTTACTATTTAAAAGCAGAAAGATTCAAGGCAAATTTACTGCTTATATAAAGGTGAATATGCAATAGCACTAAAAAGCTGGTAACCATTTTCAGAGTGCAGAAGAAATAATATCTCTATCATTTTTAAGGCGAATGAAACTCTGGTTTCACTTTGGGTGCAAAGAGGGAAATCACTGCCCTAAACTAATCATGTTAACTTTGATAAAAAGCAAATCAGAAAGGAGAAAATGACACCATATTTGCTTAGCTTTCACATCAGATATAATTTAATTTAGAACAAAGGGCCCATGAGACATGAAACATATAGTATAGTAGTGAAGAATGATGTGCCATTTCCTATTTCTTAATAAAAAGCAACAGATAAGAACAAATCAGCTGAGAGTCTATGTTTATAACAATCAATGTTCTTTTAATATGATGATACTTAAGATTGCTTCTATTTGTATTCGTTCACTTTACGTATCCATTCACTCATTCAGCAAATAAGTATTAAGTATATCTGATGTGACAAATACTGAGTCACATGCATGGACAATGAAAGGACATATGTGGTTATTGGCTCCCAGAGTATACAATACCATACAAGATAACGTGATGAAGCAAACAGAGATATACTATTTCCCCACTGTGGCCAGCATTTGCAAGAAATACTGAACTAATGATGAGTGAATATTGAAGGACACAATATTGAAGAATATTGAATATTTCAGTTGGATTAGGCAAGAAAGGCATCTTCAGAATAATACATCCACTTGGACTGAAGCTTGAGTCAATGATCAAATGACACATGACTGTAGAAGCCAACAGTTCAGCCAGAGGGCAGAGGGCATGTCAGGCTTGGCAAGTTAGCAATGCCAGAGCACAGAATGACTTGAGATTAATGAGCAAGGTGGACAAGGATATGCAATCAATTTAGAGATGTGGATAACACACTCGGATCCTTTTGGCACTTAGTCTATGAAAAATAACTGGGGTTAGGTGGGGAGTGTGGAAACAGGGAGGTCAATAGGAAGTGTCAGAAATGATGTAGGTAGTAAGAATGGTGATGGAGCTAAGGTGGTGAGAGCAGAGAGGCATATTAATGGAATAGATGCTTTCATCTGCAGAGCAAAGAGGATGCAGTGATTCAGGAAAAGAAAAATCAAATACATGGCCTCTATGTTTAAACTAAAATATTGTAAGTATGAATTTGCATTTGCTTAAGCAGTAAAAAGAAGTAGAGGACTAAATTTAAGGTCAGGATGTGTTGAGTGCTCCTTTTGGATGTCTGGTTTGATAGGCCAGGAAAATGGATTTTACTACCACAATGGGTTTCCACATAGAGTTCTTCATTTCTGTATGCTTGCTTGCTGTGGTGGTGGGTATAATAACCAAGTTTTTTTTGTTTTTGTTTTTTTTTTAAGATTTATTTATGCTTACAGAGCTGGGGTATAGGCCAGAGGTGCAGGAGCAGTGAGAGGACTCACCAGAGAGTGGGGGGCAGAACAGTGATGTTCTGGTGGGTCAGGTGGGTCACCTCCAGGACGGGGATCAAACTCATGCTAAAGTGGCTTTAGCTTCTTAGTGCTGTGCTTTAATCTGATGAACCACCAGGGAGGGCATTTTTTTTTTTTTTACAGTGCTCCTTTTGGAAAGAATGGTGTCATTTAGGAATTTTTTTTTTCATATTTATTCTGTAGCTACGGTGCTTAGTCCATTTAAATCGGTCATATTGCCAAAGGTGTTTAAGATTTGGTTTATCAAGTAAATTTCCACAGAAAACATACCAGATACAAATATATTTTTCTAGTGTTCATGAAAGTCCTTTAGTAAAGTCAGAAGTCATGATTAATACTGAGAGACACTTGAAGCTATGGAAGAATGCTGGGTGAGTGTGGAGGGAAGATGACATAAAACAAAAACCCTTAGAATAAAATTCAACTTTCCTTATCTTCACTCCATAATCTTGGGTTCCTTAGCTATAAAATAGATACATAAATTATTTTTCCTTATGTTGTAAGGATTAAATGATAAAATAATCCAGAAATATATAAAATGCTCTAGACATATTTAAATAATTGAAACAATATTTTGGATTGTAGCAAGTAGACAGAAGGTCTATTACTAGATTACCATAATACAGTACCTCATAAAATTGTACCGAAGAATCCTGGTGGATTGGTTCCAGAATCCCTGAGGATACCAAAATCTGCAGTCAATCATGGTCCTTATATAAGATGGCATTTTACTTGCATGGAACCTACATACATCTTCTCATACATCTTTAGTAATCACTGGATTACTTGTATGCGTTAAACAAATACCTAATGTATGTATTTCTCTCTATCCTTGCATTAACTGACCCTCAAACTGGAGACAGCCAAGTCTCTGCTATTCTTAATTTCCCTTTACTTGGGTCCTGACTTTGAAGGAAGTAGTAAAAGGGTTCATATTTCATTGTATACAAGAAAATATTCTTCAATTTAGCTTAATAGCAATAAGGTTGAGATTTTGATCTTGATCTGATGAATATTTCTTGCTTGATTCATGATCCAGATGGGGAATGGATGTGATTAATCACTCTCAAAACACTGAAGTATGTTTTTTTTTTTTTCAATCTGTACTTCAGTATCCCTGTTTTATGGACACTGATTTTAAGTTCCCTGCAAATCACTGTTAGTTCAATGTTACAGGTATTGAATGGGGCCACAAAAATTCCTCCCATTTCAAATGTTCAAAATTAGTCTTAATTTTATCACAAGTACTTTGTGGAGAAGATTCTCATGACAGATGAAAAGCTAACTAGAAAATATTTGTTTTAAATATTGAATTGTATCAAATTACATATAATTTATAATCATCAGCAAGAATTCAGTCTCAATATTTTATTGCCTATGAAATTCTACTTATTTAAAGCCTTATTATAAAATTTCTATTAAATTTAGTGTAACATTCCAAGTAATTTATAAAGCCATTGTGATATGTTACACAGTTTTTCAGAAGGTGAGACAATTAGAGAAGAAACCATAATCAGAGCTCAAGAAGTTGAGTAGTCAAGACTGAAATTTTACATTCCTTTAATGTTTCTGAAATAGTTTTCTAAAGAATCTAAGGATTGTGTTATATTTGGTTCATTTCTTTATCCACTTACTCAGTGTTTGCCATAAAGCTGAAGTACATTCATTCATTATTTTATTTGTTCAGACCCCACTATAGCATAGGTGCTTCACTAAAAATCCGGAAAATGGTAGGGTGCAAAGAATAGATGTGGTACTGCCTCTCTAGAACTTACATAGGCATAAGTTGTATCACTTTTTGTTGCATTATTGTTCATGAAAGGGAAGCCACGGAAGCAACCCAAGTGACCGATGATGGATAATTGCATAAAGATGCAATCTATATACACAGCGGGATACAACTCAGTCATTAAAAAAGAAATCTTGCTATTTGCAAGATTATGGCTGGACCTTAGGGGGATTATGCTAAGTGAAATGTCAGAAGGAAAGGGAAAACTATTTTAACTCATTTGTGGAATACTTAAAAAAAAGCAAATGAACAAACAAACAAAAGAACCCTCATGCTGACATCTAAATGGCAGTTCCCAGAGGGGAGAGAGGGGGATAGAGAGAGGGGCCTTGTTGTCTGGTGGCAAATGATGACTGGACATTTGGTTATGGGCACGGTGTAATATATGCAGTGGCTGAGGTGAGAAAGTGCACGCTTAAATCTATCCCTGTTGAAGGGGAGAAATAATAATGAACAACGGTATACCAGAGACATTTTAAAAGTGTGGATTGGGTAATGGGATAAAAAATGGGGGGGGGGGCATGGTACTGCACAGGACTATGGTGATGGAACATGTGTGATTTGGTGATGGGAAACCCATGGGGATTAGTACTGAGATATAAAAAGGCACAAAATGATGTAAAAATAAACTATTATGGGCCCTCCCTGGTAGTGCAGTGGGTTAAAGCACAACACTAAGAAGCTAAAACCACTTCAGCATGAGTTCGATCCCCGCCCTACAGGTGACTCACATGGCCCAGCAGACCTCTCCTGATCCACCCACTGCTCCCCTCAGCAGTGTACTTTGTCCATCTGCCTGTTCTGCTCCCCCACTCTGTCTCTGGTGAATCTTCTCACCACCCCTGTACCTCTAGCCTATATTCCAGTTCTGTATGCATAAATAAATAAATCTTTAATTTTTTTAATATTTTAAACAAAAATCTATACCTGTTATAAATTAACATCACTTCGATAAAGGGACTGTAGAGCTTCAAACTTACAATACCTAGGAGTAAAGCTAATAGAGGTGAAAAGGCTCTAATACTGAAAACTAAAATCCATGATTAAAATAGTCAAGTGGATGGAAAACTTTTTTTTGTTGTTTAATGTATTGGAAAAAAAAAAGCAGCAATTTGTTTTAAGATTGGCAAGCTGGTCCAAAAAATTCCTATAGAAATGCAAACTGCAAGGCAGTCATAAAGAAGAAAACACAGTAAGAACTAAAATGCTAGAGTTCAGGGTTGATTTTAAAGCAATAGTAATTAATACCATGTGATACTGGCAGAGGTAGAGAACACTATTAGACTAATAGAGCTGGGAATTCAGAAAAGACACAGAAATAATCACTTGGAGCACAATAAAAAAGAGTATTTCATGACTGTAAGGGAAAGTATGTTCTTTTAATAAAGGGTGCTACATCAATTGGACAACCATATCTAAGAAAAAATGTTTCTTGAACTGTATGACAGGAATTACAGAAAAAAAAATCAATTCTAGATATAGTTTGGTGCTGTGAAAGGCAAAATATAAATATTTTCTAAAAGAAAATCCTAGACTGTCATTTCATTTTAGCTAGGTAAAGATTTATTAACTAGGACACAGAAAAGAAAAATCATAGTGTATCAAAAAATTAATGTTAGTCAACAAAATACACCATTAAGAGAGTGATGAGAAATAGTTTGGGAAAGGAATAGTGCACATATTCTTTCAACAAAGGACTCACAGTCAGAATATGAAAAAAAAGAATTTTCAAATCCATTTAAAATTGCCAACTATACATAGAAAAAAATAACAAAAGATTGGACACCCACTACATAAGCTGTTTACTTAAAGTGATGAAGAAAGATTCACTGAAATTGAAGGCAGAGGCAAACAAAACACAGTTTTTGAAATGGTGATAGTTTTATCTTTATTCTAAGAAATAGAGGAGCACCTCCCTGGTGGTACAAGGGTTTAAAGCATGGCTCTATGAAGCTGTCCACAGCATGGGTTCCATCCCTGGCCAGGGAGCTGGCCCACATGGCACAGTAGACCTCTCCTGTCTTTCTCACTGCTCCCCTCAGCAGAGTGTTTCAGTCAGTCAGCCTGTTCTGTTTCCCTGTCTGTCTCTGGTGAATCCTCTCATCTCTCATACTCTCGCTTATACCGCAGTCCTTGTATGCATAAACAAATAAATCTTAAAAAAAAATAGAAGGAAGAGTTGAAGACTTTTAATCAGTTTTGACATGATCAGAACTAAGAGTTGAAAAAATACTGCAGGCATAATATTGGATGGCTAAATCAATAGGATTTGTTGAAGGATTTGATTCTGGGGAGGCGGGGGAAGGGGGGAGTTGTGATGAGCCACAGTGTTAGGCTTGTACAAGTGGACGTGGCAGTAACTTTTTGAATTCAAATTCAGAATGTCACATTTCCTGGAGGGAAACCTTTGAAGCATCTATGTAGATGGTTAGATAGTTCAATAGATCTGTACCATAGAGAGAAATCAGTGATAGAAATGTACCATCAGTTTAGTCTTTCAAAGGGTGGGGTGAAGATATGTAAGGAGAATATAAGTAACCTGAGGAATGTAGAGAGATGAAGACAGGGTCTTGAGGAACGTCAGCAGTGAAGGGGAGGATTGTGCAGGACATAGACGAAAAAAAGGAAGCAAAGGAGTTGTCAGACAGGGAGAGTGAAAGCGAAGTGATGGGGGAGCACAGAAATCAAGGGAACACATTGTTATAAAAAAGAGAAGAGATAGTAGGGTTGTGTGCTGAAGAGAGGTCAAGAAAGGAATTGAGATGGCACATTTATTCAACAAATAAATTATTACTGAACGGATAGCAGATGAGTAATGTTAGATGTACAGGTAACTAGGGAAAGGAAAACGTTGGTTCAGAAAACACTGGATTGAACAGGATGAAAGTATTTACAGACCGGAGAATGGATCCTATTACGAGTTCCTTTACACGTTTTCTACTAATCATTCGTAATCATCTTCTGAAATTTCATTGGGGAAAATATTCTAATTTGACATTATAGAACCTTTTAGATGTCTGCTTACCATTCTGTTTTAGTTGTCTCAAGTAAGGATCATTAATCAAAACAAATTGCCATTTTTTAAATTTTAAACTAAAGTGCCTGTTTTGAAATGCTGAATCTACTGATTTTTTAGGAGAGCCATTTAAAAATGTGGAACTTTGTCTGAACACTTCAGACTAGGTAAATTAATAAACAAATGCCAAGAATTACACTCATTCTTAAAACATTCCCTTAGGTGAATGGTTTCTGACTTTACTACAATTCTAAGTTTCTTATTTCGGTAACACAAATTCAATCTCGTAGTAAACAGGGTATTTAATCATTCAGAAATACTGTCCCAAAATTTTACTTCTGATAAACAATCTTATAAGGTAGAAATTAATTGTTGAAAGCATGTCATGGTACTTAGAGATACAGAAAAATGTAGTTTCAGATCCTAATAGTCTCATTTTACAGACATACATATCTGCCAAGTTCAGTTTCTGGGAGGAGGAATGGGCTGAGCAGTGGGGGGAGGGTGCGCATATCTCATTAGGCCAAGAGGAGCCAATTAGTTCTTGTTCATAATGGACTTAACACAGGGCTATGTGTCCATTTATTCAGAGAATATTCAGTGAGAATGAACAACAAGAATACCAAGTAGGATTTCATGAATTTGTTCATGCCTTCAAACTATTTATGAATGATACACAAATCATAGGGAACTGTGAAGACATGGATGCATAAGATGAATCTCTGTCCTTAAAATGCTTACACTGTAGAGAGGTAGCTTACACTGTAGAGAGTGACAAATTCTAAGCAAGGTAGGAATTAACATATGTCAAAGGCATATATGCTGAAAGAGGGGGATTTAGCAGCCTCCCTGGTGGCCCAGGGATGCTTCTCACACTGCTGTTTTTGCAGTGCTGACTTTCTGGCAAACTACCCCTCTCACCGAGCTCAGCCACCACAATGTCCAGTTTGACCTGTGTTGTCTGGATATGAAAAGTTATCTCTTCGGTGTTTAGTACTCTATATTGATCTTTATTCTCTAGTCCTGTGCTTCTGGCATCATCTTTGTGTGTGTGTCCCAAAGGGCCTGCTTGTCTCACCTTGTCCTACCACCTTGGAGCCTGGCTTAGCCTTTGTCTAATCAATGAGAGTCAAGTAAATTTAAAAATCCACCCTTTCTTCAGTTCTAAAAATTCCCAAGCCTATTTTAGCCTCAAATTCCACAGTATGCTGAATTTGAATAAACAAAGAAGCAAATAGGGATGGGGAATGTTGCAAAGGTCCAATTCATTAAATGTTGATTGATTCTGTAATTACATGCAAAGCACCATGCTTGTCTCCCTATACAGACTATCAAGAGCCCTGCCATTGGCTTACAATCTAGTGGAGAACAAAGACACATGTGAAACTAAAATCTATCATGGGAAGATTTGAAGACTTGTTCTAAGTGTCCAAATCAAATCCTAAAGGACTCTCATAGAAAAGGGAGAAGTAGTTTAAATGAAGCCAATGCCTGGAGATATCTCCTAAATTTGATTTTGAATAGGT
>NW_004567116.1:12859786-12877412 GCF_000260355.1 Condylura cristata | reverse complement strand
AATTGAGGCCTAGCATTACAGTGGAGTTCAGCTGAGTTTAACTGTTTTCTCTTATCCCAGACATTTAGCCCCAATGAGATTCCCCAGCTGAGTTCACTGTGAGATTTCTCCTTCAAACTGTCCCAGTTGGAAAAAGTTTTCCTTCCTGACTCTCCCTGCTCATTGAGACTCGTTGAGACTTTGCAAGCGATATAATGGAAAGTGCTTTTCAGAACCCACTCTACTAGTCACTGCTTTGAACTCCACAATAAATAGAAAGGACAAGAATTGAAAGTCTTTCTTTTCCCTCTTAGCTTTTTCTAAGTGCTGAACTGAATAAGTGTCAACTTTCTGTTGTAGCCCTGGCAGTTCTTACTTTCAAAAGAACAATCAGAAGGAAACCCTTTCAGAAAATTGATCCAGCAAAGTTTGAAATGCTTAAAAATAAACTGGCAGTCTTTCTGTGCCCCCTACACCACCTGTCAACCTCACCTCTGGCTCTTGATTTCCCAGACCCTTAACAGCCAGGCATTCTCTTTCAAAAGGCATTTCTGAAGCTCCGTTTTTGTCAGGAGTATTGTAGACCCTGACCAAATATTTTATAAATTGGAGGAAGACCTGAAAGGGGATAAAAGCTGACCAGTGCTCCCCGCTGACCTGACACCTCCACCACAGAGTTTTGAAATGTGGCTTAGGAAAGAGTATTCCTTCCAAATTCAGTTTGACCATTTCCATCTTCACTCTTTAGACAAGTAATATTTAGTGCATATATTTAGCTTCTTCTACTTCAGTCAGCACCCCAGATTTGTACTTTTTTTGGGGTTCCCAGCAAAAGTAAACTGATATAATTTCAAACAGCTTTGGGTGGTGGTTATGTTTTTCTCCCCGAGAACTTGCCCTCCCCAAAGAATCTCCCTCTTATAAGTTATGCCATGGTCACCTATAAGTGAGAGGGTGTGTCTTAGTTAACTCTTCCAGAAGCTGTAACAGGTGGACCCTAGGAAAATGGGAAGTTCCGGGTTCCCTGCCCCACCCAGAAGGAGGGTGGAGCTGAGCAGAGAAAATGGAGAGGGGAAGAAAAAAGGAAGCTGGATGGAGAACAAGGAGACCTAAGAAAGCCACAAGAAGCAGCAAGCATGTGAAGAAACCAGGCTTGTTTCCTGACCCTGGACTGGTTTAGGCAGATGTGGGTGAGATACCTGTAGGGAGGTGACTGGCAGTGCTTATACTGATTTTGATTTTGCTCTTTTGCTCCCAGTTTTGTCTGGCCATTTCTGACCCTTTTCCATGGGTCCCGGCCAGAAGGTGCTTTAGTGTAGTGGCGGCTTTCAGGCCTTGCTTTGGGCCAATTCCTTTTGGGTTGACTTTCGCCCACGAGGGGATGGGTAACTTCAGGTGTTTGATTTAGAAGTTATATTCTTTGAGTGCTATATTGTATATGTACTGTACAATTTACTGTACTGTTTTCATTAAAATTTTATATTTTTTTCTTGATGCAGCGGATGGCAGAACCCACTTAGAGCAGGCAGGTTTGGGGCTTCAGGGGTGTCCCTCTCTCCCTGTCCTGTAACAGATTTTTCAGTGGTGCTCTCCCCTGTCCTGTTACAAAGCCAGTGTCAAATGGAACCATGGAGAGTGAATAACCCCCAAACCTGTATTATCCTTATCAGAGGAGCTTATGTGACTTGACTACATTGTCTTAATATCAGCATTTTCATCAAAACACAGGTAAGAGCTTGACATCACAGGTTTCAACCAAGAAACACTTTGCCGAAAGGATCCCTCACCCCTCCAGTAGCAATAAGACACGCAGGATTTTAAAGTGGCAATAATTACCAGTTTTACATAATGTGGGTAATTTATAACCTAAGGGGAGCTGACAGGTTGGTATTTCATTGTACATTTTACATGTGTGGTCTCTTTCATAAAAGGTGATAAAAACGGCCTGTTTTGCCATTTCAGGTTGGGAGGGAGGAACCAGGGCAAATTTGAGACATTCTGGCTTCACCAGTTCTATTGAGTTGAGCCACAGTCTAGCCTCCTTGCTCAGTTAAACTTTCCATGATCATCAGACTGCCCATGTGCTGTTCAGCACATGTCCTGTCCCCTTCAGTCCACTCCCTATTATGTGGGTGTCCATTTACCCCCTTCCCTAAGTAGTGTTTTTCTTAAAGGACAGTCCATCTTTCAGTGACATTTCTGTGTCTATGACTTTTTTTCTGATAACTGCTTAATAAACATCAGTTAAATATATGTAAAAGCCAAGAATCCTAAAACAAGGAAGCCAACACTGTTATTTTCCCTGAAATCACCTTTCTCCTTCCTAAACAAATCTACTGGAAACATAAATCCAGTAGTCTGTGATTATTGATATTTGATGCTCCCTTTTTCTATTATTTCCAAACAATCACCAAAACACACTGTTCTCACTCCCTCCTTCCCACATCTCTTTGTATGACTGCACTCACCATGTGAAGTCCTGCTTAGAATTAAGTAGACAAATTCTATTTTGTTCTTGCACTTAAAATATAGCATGTTTTGGGGCTAATCATCTACTCACTGCACTTCTCACTCTTACATAAAGAAGGGGTATTCATTGAAATAGAAATAGAGAGACTACTGTCCAGCATGGTCCTGCCTGCAATTTATTTATTTTTTTTAAGATTTATCTATGCACACAGAACTGGGTACAGGCCAGACCAGAGGTGCAGGGGCAGTGAGAAGACTCACCAGAGAGAGTGGGAAGCAGACAGCCAAATTGAAAAAGTGCACTGCCGAGGGGAACAGTGGTTAAGACAGGCCTGCTGAGCCATGTAGGTCACCTCCCTGGGCGGGGATCAAACTCATGCTCAAGCAGCTGTGGCTAGCTTCGCAGTGCTGTGTTTTAACCCACTGTCCACCAAGGAGGGCCCCTACTTGCAATCCTATTATGGACTTTGAGAATATACTAATTATCTTAAACACTGCTTTTTCTTCTTAAAGATTTATTTATGTACAGAACTAGGGTACATCAGTGTAGGGGCAGTGAGAGGAATCACCAGAAATGGAGTTGGGAGCAGAAAGGGAAGATCACAAAGGATACCACTGAGGTGAGCAGCACGTGTTACAGGAGAGGTCCCTTGTGCCATGTGGGTCTCCTCCTTGGCCAGACATTGAACTTACGCTAACGTGGCTGCACTAGCTCCATCACATTGTGCTTTAACCTGCTGCACTTTAACCTGCTGCACCACCAGGGAGGGCCCAAACATTGCTTTTTCAGTCTCTATCCAAAGACATATGTTACTTTTCCCTATTTTCACCACTATCCCACACCTGCTGGTAAACACTTCTATTCTCTGTTTCAAAATTGTATGTATCTTAAATGTGACCAACTCATTGAACAACTTCAGAACAATATCCTATGGGAACTGAGGCTGCTGAGCCCAACATACCCTTCTGCAACCTTGGACTTACTCTGTCTTGTGCTTGCATGAAACTCTTCTTTACACCATTGTTATGCCAAACTGTCTACTAGCCCACTCTGTATACTCCTTGAAGACCCCTATTTATTTCCTCTTTCTTCAGTCTATCTGCTCACAGAAGATAACCATGCACAGAAGACTTCAAAACCATTCACTGAATTGAAATACATCCTCATTGCATCCTTCCAGTTGCCAAGCCTGAATTGAAAGAGTAAGTAGAGAGTTTTCAGAAAGGCAGACTTATGACAAAAAAAATAAATAAATAAATAAAATAAAAAAATAAAAAATTGAGTTCTTCAATTTTTAAGAAGAAAATATATTTTCCTAAAATAGGCCATGTTCTTTAGGTAAATCAAAGAGTTAGCAGCTCTGAGCAAGGGACAAGGAGGAAAATGAAGCAATGGGGAAATGACATTCTGACTCCCTATACCCAGATCAGGCATTTTAAGTTTTGAGATATCTATGGCCTCAGGGTTCATGACAAATCTACAACTGCCTCTTAAGTAATTTTAAAAGAAGCTTCGTCAGCAGCGATATTTCTAAAGAATATCCGTTTTGTATTAAAAATATATGAGTGGGGGCCCTCCCTGGTGGTGCAATGGGTTAGGATGCAGCACTGACAGGTAGCCACAGCCACTTTAGGTGATCTGCATGACACCTCTCCTGTCTCCCCGCTGTTCTCAGTCATGTACTTAGTCAATCTGCCTGTTCTGCTCCCCACTCTGTATCTGGTGAATCCTCTCATTGCCCCTGTACCTCTGGCCTGTACCCCAGTGCTATATGCATGGATAAATAAATCTTTAAAAAAAATGTGAGTGGAATTCCTATATAAAGTGGAAAGATAAAGACTCTGAAGTCCTTGATTTATTACCTGGTCCTGTGTATTATACAACTGTCTATCACTGATCATCAGGAGATAGTTTTGTGGAAAAACAACAACAACAACAAAGAGACAATGTTCCCATTGTCCTTATGTGAAGAAGTGATAAGGAAAGGTAGCTCAAATGCATGTCTTTTCATTCAACAGATTTTGTCACACCATCTTTCCTCAAACAAGGCAGTTATAAAACTATCTATAATTCCATTCCAGGCTAAATTAGATGACACAATATTTAAACTTACACATAATTACATCTCTGTAGTCTACTAACCAGATCACTCCCACACTTCTCCAGAAGAAAGAATAATGGGATTTGAGATCTTGGATAATTGAGTTGTCAGTGTTTCTTCCTTGCCTTCACACAGGTGAAGGAAGATCCAGCTTCCATAGGGACAAGATGAACTGCATGTAAGAGTAGCTGTTCAAGCTTTATTAAACAGAATCTCCGAGGGTTGAAATAGGATGATTTCCTTCTAATGCTGGGTTATTCTCCCTTCACACCACGTACTGCAAAATGACTGACCACACAGTTTCCTCACAAATTTGCACCTGCTTCTCAAATTGCAAAGCTACACAGGTATGAAAAGCAACAGCCCCTCACAAACACCTATGCTGAGCAAAAAGATACAAGGAATTTTCCAAATAACTAGCCTATAGTGAAACACACTTGACAGATAATTTTGGGGAATCAGATGTCTTCATTGTCACATAAGAGCTGTAAATTCTCCTATAGCATCATCCAATAATGATGATGAGGGACCCCATGGGTTAGTGGAAAAATGTTGTTTGCTTTTCTTTTGGGGCATAGATAATGAGAATGTTAAAATAGCATCGCATATTTGCATGTGCATGTTAAATCTATCTTTCAAGCTATATATGAGGATCACTTTCTTTTTCCATTCTTTCTTTTTCTTTCTATAAAGGGTTAACCATTGGTCAGACCCTAAAATGTGTCAAACATTCATCAATTTATGCCTTTCCTTGCCTAAAAACTTGTCTCCTTGCCTTTCCTTCACACATAAATAACTTATTCTTTAAAGTCAAAGCCGAATAAAGTTAAAGGCACTAGAAAAATGCATTTTAAAAAGCTGATGGAAAAGAGATAACTGAATAAATAAAATAATCAAGAAATGCCAAATGGTCCTTTGTTATTTTCAAGCATCTCTTTGTCATCTTATTTTTTAAAAAATGTGTTTTTATTGAATACCACTGAACTTTTAAAAAAATTCAAAATAATTTCCTATTCAAAACCTAATAGTGTAGGAATAACAGGGAGAAAATTAATACCAAGGCATGAAAAGGATGGGTTAAGAAACATTCTGCAGTTCAGGAGACTAACAGAAATATATTTTAGCTACACTTTCAAGAATGTCAGCAGCAGGATGACCACCTTTACTGTGTTAGACTAGCCAGAGACACATATTAATTACAAAAATGAAACACAGGAAAAATAATCATACGCCTTATATCTTTTTTTTTTTTTAAAGATTTATTTATTTGTGCATACAGAACTGGGTTACAGGCCAGAGGCTCAGGGGTGGTGAGAGGCTTCACCAGAGACAGAGTGGGGAACAGAACAGGCAGATTGACGAAGTACACTGCTGAGGGGAGCAGCGGGCAGGTCAGGAGAGGTCTGCCGCGCCATGTGGATCTCCTTCGGGGCAGGCGGGAATTGAACTAATGAGGAAGCGCTTTAGATTCTCAGTGCTGTGCTTTAACCCGCTGCCCCATCAAGGAGGGCCTCGCCTTATATCTTAATTCCCAACAGTCATTTTTCATTTTCTAATCATAAAGTTAGAGAGGCAATTCTATTAAATGGCAGTTAGAGTCTCTATGAGTAAAACTTTGGTCAACAATTATTTCAATATATTTCGGGGTTCATCCAAGTGCTTTCTGGCTGGAGCTGTGTATTGACAACTTTGTCAGTCATTAAGGAAATAGAACAACTCGTTTTGCTACATTCACCTGGACAAGTATAACAGAAATGGACCAATACCAAACCAAACCAGGGTTGTTAATAAGTCTGGTCCATTTGACACTAAAAGTACTCTTGAAATTGTCAATCAGGTAGAAATCTGATGGCAGATTTATGAGGAAGTAGAACAAATAAATTAATTTTTATCCACCCATGTCTGATTTCTTCTCCACTTACTCCCTTTGTTCCTCCTTCCTTTGATCATTGCTTCCCTATAGTTATTTTTCTCTCAATATACATTTTTTAGCATCTGTGCAACATTCTGAGTTAAGGATTATAAAAAATAATCATGGGGTATACCCCCTATTCTCATAGACATAATACAATGGCAGAGGAAGTTAACGATGGCAGGAGGACAAGGTCATGATGCTGAGGATAGTAATGGTAATAATGATAATCTTGTTAAATTTCAACCAGATCTCATGATGCTATTTGCATTGTAGACAGCAAGCTGTTTAAACACTAACTGATGGCCTCCTCATCTGTAATATAGGGTCATGGTAGGACCAGTTTCCCATTATTATTATTTTTTAAAGATTTATTTATTTATGCATACAGAGCTGGGTACAGGCCAGAGATTCAGGGGTGGTGAGAGGATTCACCAGAGACAGAGTGGGGAGCAGAACAGGCCGACTGACAAAGTACTCTGCTGAGGGGAGTAGCGGGTGGGTCAGGAGAGGTCTGCCATGCCATATGGATCACCTCCAGGGAACGCAGGGATCGAACTCATGCTGAAGTGGCTTTAGCTTCTTAATGCTGTGCTAAATTTAACCTGCTGCACCACCAGGGAGGGCCCAGGTTCATATGAATTTAATGACACTTAATGTACTTGTTAGCTTGTATCATTATTGCTGTTACTGACTTCCATTTTGCAGATCAGAAAACTGAGCCTTGGAGAACTTAACCAACCAGCATGTTCATGCTTTCCCACTTTGCAGAAATAAATAATTGCAGCACATATACTTGCACTGAATGGAGAAATGAGCCATAGAAATGGGGCAAAATAAACAGCAGATTTATAGTACCCCAAACCAGAACAGCACAAATAAAACCCACCTTGAATTCTCTCCAAATAATTTAGCATTTGCATGTACATCTGGAGAGGATATTAGTTCCATTTTTAAGATGGAAAAATTAATTTGAAATCGTTTTGAAACTTGACCAACCTCAGAGTAAATAAGCCGCTAACTTTCATTTCTTAGAAACTCAAGCTCTTTCTGGCACTCCATGCAGCCTGCACCAGAAAGTGGCAATACTTGAATTCACACCTAGCTTTGGCAGTCCTTGAGTCCCTTACAGAGAGATGGTTTTGAAATAATGGAATGTGCAGCTTTTCTTGTAAATTATCTTCCAGTCTTAATATAGGGTTTCTAAAGTTGATTTTTGCTAAATATTGCTTTATTACACCAACACTATGTGTGGATATAGTCTCCTCTGAAATGTCTTTTCCCCAGGGGCATAGCAGCCAACAATAACAGCAGCTATACTTAGCTGAGAGCACCAGCTAAAGAGTCAATGGCACCTTCATTTGCCCAGAGAAAAGTGATACAGAGAAAGAGGGGGAGAATGGGAAGAAGGGAGAGTGGGAAGGCGGGAGGGAGGGAAATAGAGAGAAAGGGAAGGAGTGTGGGAGAGAAAGCGAAGAGAAGATCCTTTCTTACATTTCTTTTTAAAATCATGGTATTGAAAGACTAAATGTTGAAAGTGATCCTGGAGCCTAATTCCATAACTACATTTATTTTAATGAGTCCTTTTACAAAGTGAACCCAGCGTGGTGTCCAAGCCTGTAACCCATGAATGAAGAGTTTCTTTAGCCCCCAGATGAAACACATAGGGGCTGAAGAATGGGGATACCCTGGTGTCATTTCAACCTCACTTCATGTTTGCCAACCCCAACCCCAATTTCATTCATACAGTAGCTAGTTACGGTATGAAACCAGGTGACTTCATGAAGACAACATCAACTAGTAAATCAAATTCCAGTAATTAACTAAACTGATAATTGGAATGAAAATAAGAAAAGATACAAAAAGAAGCCCTTTACTACGGTTGAATCTATTGTATCACATAATTATTAGCCACAATTTCATCAGTCAACACACAGATGCTAATGATATCTTAGCAAGTTAGATCAGAATGTAAACTCTCATTACTATTGGGATATATTACATAGAAATATTAACAGGCAAAATTAACCAGACATGCTGTCTACTTACTAATAACACTGGAATGACTGGAATGACCATGTTTAAGCCTGATTATCATCTTCTCAGGTCTCCCCAAGATATCTAGAACTTTAATTGAATAATGATGATGACATGCCTATAAAGCTAATAGGTTACAGATATCAAGGGACTTGATGTGGAAATTATACAGCAAGAGGTCAACAAGTTTATTCATTCGAAGTTAGTTAATATGCCTTATTAAATATTAGTAATCAGATAATTTAATAATGATAGTGAGGCAGATGTCTAATGCTTAGAATTTGATCCCACGTCTGCCTCTCTCTTAAAAGCAATCCTTTTCTCTCCTTTGATTTGGAGTCGTATTCAGATACATCCCTTCTCAAAATATTTGGTCTCAGCTCTAGTTACAAAAACAAATTCTGATATAACTAAAGGTTATTTATGTTTCCATACTTTAGAGTCCGTCACATAAGGATCTTTTCTATGAAAAAGAAACAAAATGTCTATGTATTGCAAACACATCCCAACAAAAGACTCTTTAATGTCCTGCCAGCCTCCAGACTAATTGACAGCCTCATTTGCATAAGTGGAGAAGCAGGAAGTACAGAGAGACAGATGGGTGAATATTAATTGATGTTCATAAACCTGAATGATGCTGTTTGCATTCACCAATCCAGTTTCTCAAACAAGTATTATTTACAGGATATTATAACCCACTGATGACACACAGCATGCATTTGGACAGAATCTCACTGGTTCTGCCCCTGATTTATTTGCATATAAGAGTCACATGAGGATATTCAAACTGCCGAGTTTACAGAGTGACATGCTAAATTTGGAGTGGCGGAGCAGAAAGAACTAAGAGTGGCCTAATGTTAGTTTTGATTGAAGTTGGGGGTAATCTGATTGAATGGATATTTATTTTCAAAGAGCTACCAGTCCACTGTGGTAGAGTATTGACTGATGGATTCTATCACTTAGGTGTAATTAATAAAAAACAAAACAAAACATGAAATAAACTTTTTAAAACTTTTCCTGGTTTTTGAATGGTGAGCAATCTAACATATGAGGAAGATGTGGGTACATGTACTATATATATATGACACATTACATGTAGATCAGTTGTATTTCTACATGGAATATTACTCAGTTTTTAAAGAAAGATTTAAATCTTACCATTTTATCAATATGTATAACTTTGAGGGAATTAAGCTAAGTGAAATATCAGGTGAGGAAAAGGCTGCATGATTCCACTCATTTGGATTATAAAAAAACAAGCAAATGGACAAATAAAACAAATCAAATAAACATACAAAAAACAGATTCATAGTAAACAGAAAGAAGGTGGATGGATGAAATGGCTAAAGGTGTTGAATTTTACAGTGTTACACAGAAACTAGATTTTTGGCATTGACTACAATGTAGTGTTTATAGACATTGAATTATAATGCTGTATACTGGAAACTTATACAATGATATAATCAAATGACCTCAACAGAAATGTACTTGAAAGAATAATTTGAGGGGGCTGAAGCATTCATTTCATAGCAAGATACCTATGAAAAGCTGAACGTATTTCTGGGTTCCAGAACGACATTACAAGATCTATGGTTGAATGGCTAAAACAGGAATTCAATCGTCAAGATATACCCACACAAGATATGCTTCATTCATAAATAGAATTCTGAATACGAACAAGTGTTTTCATTCCTTTCATTTCATTTGCTCATTTATAAAATGAATGGGGTTGTTGAATGAAATATGCTCAAAGATTTCTTCCTGTTTCAACACTCCATGATTATAGGCACTATTCAGTTATATTTTAAACCTTTCAGAAAACTGAAAAAGAAGTCACGTTTAATGAGCATCTGCTATATGCCACATTCTGTTCAAGAAGTTTTAAATGAGTTGACACATTTAGGTTAGTTCTTCCTAACCTAAATAGGACAGTTAGCAGAGCGTAGGTGAGTGCCGCAGCTGTAAAACTACTTTGGACAATATAAAATAATGATATGTGTCATGTAATTTTGTCCATCACATTCATAATGCCAAACTCTAATATATACTATGCACTTTGGATAATAATGTGGATTCAACCGTTGTAGCAAATTAACCACTCTGTTGTGTGATACTGCTAATAGGGGAAGACTACAATTTTGTGAGTGCTGGGGGCATTTGGGGACTTTCGACACTTCACATTCATTTTTGCTGTGAAACTAAAGCTGGTCAAAAAGATACATTTAACATGTATACTTTTCATGATATATAGGTGTGTGTGTGTGTACCTGTGTGTGTGTGTACTATTTTTAAATAACCATGCTCACCTTTTTTTCCAAAGTCAATGTATATTTTTAGTATGATTTTTAAAATGAGACTGTTATTGTCTCCTAAACAATAATGCATACTCATTTGGAAAAATAAAGTATAAGAACTTATAAAATGAACTACTAATAAATGAATGATTCTAATACAGGGCTCCCAATATGTGTGTGTGTGTGTATCAATGTGTCCCTAAGCATAATCTTTGCAGAAGATGAAATTTGGAAAAACTTAGGGACTTGTTGAAGGATATACAATCCATCTGTAGCACACTGATATACGAACCCAGTTGCTCTCTAAGTCTAATCTCAACTGACCCTTTAACATCATGTTAACTCTAAAGCCCAAAGTACACAAAGCACACAGAGCCCAATATAAGTCTTCATGGAATCTTGAGATGTGGAAAGGCCACTTCTGAGGAGCCCACCCAATGTGAGGAACCATGTTAGACCCCTCCCGATCAGGACACAATCTTTCTAGATGACAGGAGTATTTCAGGTGAAACTGAACTGGTGACCAACTTCGCAGACCTCTCCACAGTTGACTGGTCATAGAGAGTAGCACTAATGATCACAGCACCTCCACCTGGTTTAAAACAAACAACTGTAAATTATGAACACAGTCCAAATTCATACTGATTTTAATGTGAAACAGCAGCTTTATGTTCTTTTATTCTAAAAAAAAAATGTTATCATGTATTAGCATGCCTCTAATTAATAATTGTATGCCTCATCTAAGACCCAGTATACCAGTCAACAGAGCTCTTAAGATTTATAATTACTTTAGAATTAGCAAAGAAAAATAAAAAGCAAATAATGTCAGATTTTAATGATGAAACCTTTTAACACACATTTGTATAAACCAATGTTTAGAAGCTGTAACATTGTATATTTTGATAATTCTTTTATTGGTAATTCATTAAAAAGCTTTATACTCAAGTGTTCCTTTTTACATAGCCTCACATCTAGGAGAAAATTGAATATATCTCTGGATATATTCAATTTTTTAAAATAATATAATAGTTTATGGCCCTCCCTGGTGGCGCAGCGGGTTAAAGCACAGCACTGAGAATCTAAGGCCGCTTCCGCATGAGTTCGATTCCCGCCTGCCCCGGAGGAGACCACATGGCGTGGCAGACCTCTTCTGACCCGCCCGCTGCTCTCCTCAGCAGTGTACTTCGTTGATCTGCCTGTTCTGTCCCCCACTCTGTCTCTGGTGAAGCCTCTCACCACCCCTGAGCCATTGGCCTGTACCCCAGTTCTGTATGCACAAATAAATAAATCTTTAAAAAAATAATAATATAATAGTTTATTTTTACATCATTTTGTGCATTTTTAAAAAATAATATAATAATCTTAAAATAATACAAATTTTTTTAAAATAATATAATAGTTTATTTTTACATCATTTTGTGCATTTTTTTCATCTCAGTTGTAATCCCTGTGGGCTTCCCATCACAATATCACCCATGTGCCATCACCATAGTCCAGTGAATTTCCTTCTTACCCCCAGTTTTTGATCCCATTTCCCACTCCACACCCACAAAATGTCTCTGGTATGTAGCTGTTCATTATTATTATTATTTTCTTGCCTGGTTCATTATTTTCCTGCTATGAGTGAAGCCAACCTGTATTTTTCCTTTTTCTTTCTGGCTTATTTTACTAAGTGTGATCTTTTTCCAGATCGACCCATGTTGCTGTAAAAGGCATGTGCTTAATTTTTTGATTGCTGAGTAATATTCCATTGTGTATATGTACCATATCTTTTCAATCCATTCATCTACTTTTGGTATTTGGGCTGTTTCCATGTCTTTCCAATTGTAAATAAAGCAGTAATAAATATGGGGGTGCAGATACTTTTTGAATCAGTGTTTTTTGTGTCTTTTGGGTAGATACCTAGGAGTGGGATTGCTGGGCCATATGGAAGCTCCATGTTTAGCAGTTTGAGGAGCCTCAAAAAGTTTTCCATAGTGGTGATACTCAGTTGCATTCCCACCAGCAGGGCAGGAAAGTTCCTTTTTTGTTGTTGTTTCTAGTTGTTTTAAGATGTGCCATTCTCACTGGGGTGAGGTAGTATCTCACTGAGATTTTAATTTGCATCTCCCTTACTACAAGTGATGTTAAACATTTTTTTTTTTCATATGCTTGTTGGCCACCTGCATTTCCTCTTTTTAGCTCTTCTGCCCAATTTTTGATGAGGTTGTTTATTTTTGTTGAGTTTCATCAGTTCTATGTATATATTTGTGATTAATCCTTTATCACTAGTTTTGTGTGAGAAAAATTTTTCCCAATCAGGGAGATGTCTGTTTGCTTTTTGTAATGTCTCTTCTGCTATACAGAATCCCTTTAACATGATGTAGTCCCATCTATTTATCCTTGCCTTCACTATCGTTGCATTGGGTGCTGTATTTTTAAAGATGTTGCTGAAGTATATGTCACATAGTGTTTGGCCTATCTTTGCTTCCAGGTATTTTATTTTATTCCATTCTTATGTCTAGGTCTTTAATCCACTTCGAGTTGATTTTTGTGTATGATGTGACATATGATCTAGTTTCATTTTTTTGCATGTAGCTTCCCAGTTTTCCCAGCACCACTTATTGAACAAACTTTCTTTGTTCCTCTGTATCTTCTCTGCTCCTTTGTCAAAGATTAGCTGCCCATGAACCTGTGGGTTTATACTGGGTTTTCTATCTGAATCCAAAGGTCAGTATGCCTGTTCTTGTTCCAGTACCATGCAGTTTTGATTATTATAGCTTTGTAATATAGCTTGAAGTTTGGGGGGTAAAACAATTTTTAATTGGATACAAGCTCTAAGATTATCTTTATCACAATCACAGAAATTAAATTCCTTGTAAAGCTCTTGGTAAGTGTGAAGACATTCCACGATAACAGAAAATTCTGTACAACCCATTCTGAATGGATCTAGTAATTTATAGATAACATCTCCTATGAAACAAAGTACTTAAAATATTTCAAATGTAAAGAAATCACATATTCCAGGAACTTCCAATTAAGCTCTAACCATTTAGAACTATGATGTTCATATCTTTCTTGTGGCTTTATTATTTGTTACAACAAATCTTCTCTAATTGTCATTTACAAGTTTCACTTAAAATTTGCTTTTTCAATTAATAATATGATACCATAGTTCTCTTATGATTATTATTACTATTAAAAGGAAGTAATGGGGCGCTGTCTATTAAAAAATGAGGAAACTATGGTAAAGTTATTAGCTTCTAGAAATTAAGAAAATCTTTCAGAAAAATAAGTACAATAATCAGGAATTAAATTTAAATAAAAACAGATCTTGAAGTGTATTTATTAAAACAATTGTTTCTTTCTTATGGTATAAGAACCAAGAAGCATAAAATTCTCATTTTGACCCACCCTTTTCAAAATGGGGCTAATGAGTTCTTTCTTTAGTCCTGTCTTCTCATCCCTAGCTAAAACTATTATCTATATCCCCAAATTATTCTAATTTCAAAACTTCCAGGAAAAAATAAAACAGAAAACTCAAGTTCAAGTTCCAAGGCTGGCATATTTTAATCATAGTAAGAAATATTCTTTCATAGAGATAATATACCATGACTTTCTGATGCACATATCCTACGGGGGTCTCTAATCAAAACATTAAATTTATAGAAAACAGATGGCTCTGGCTTTTCAACCAACTTCTGTTTTTTATGATAAATCTGAATCCAAATCTATTTCCTTAGCAAAGAGTTAGGTATAAGAATAAATCTTGAGATATTATCATACCTGGTGCAAAAAGTGTTGTCCATATCCCAAAGAAAATTGTTAGTTATTTGCCCAAATTACATAAATCATGTGTGAGAGTGGATTTTATGCATGTCTCAGTAGACTCTACAATTCAATGACCTTCCTGTTTTTATGTTGGCATGATTGTAAATCACCCATGTAAACTGAGTTTTTTACTTTTATTATTTTTATCATTCTTCATTTTGTGCATTTTTTCATAATCCCTATGGGCTTCCCACCACCAATTCATTCATTGTGGATGAACTGCCAAGCTGTTCTGGACAACTTTGAAACTGTAACATTCTATCAAAATGAATTAACACTATGATCACAAAGAAAACTGAAAATAACTTACATGAAGATGATGATATCTACCTCTACTTTTAAATTGTAGCTAATTATGCTAAGCAGAAGATCAAAAACTCAAAAAAGTGCTATATTAACCCTAACAATTGCATGACCAAGTTTCAGTTTTCATATAATATGTTTAAAAGTAAGAAATAAGGGTTAGCATCCTATTTCTGTCCCACGGCACTACCTAGAAGAATCACTCGAGGCATCAGGAATCACTAATTTTAATTATTTTCAGTTTTATCAGCCAAAAAGGAAGCAGAGCAAAGCAAAATTAAGCCAATAAATAAATGACCATATGCTATTCTGAGAATTAAGTGATATGACTTTTGTATTGCCATTAGCACATATTAAGGTTTAATTTTAATACCAAACTTGAAACAAAAATTGTGCATTATTGCATAGCATTTTAAACATGAAAAAAAAATTGCAAGAGTAGGAGTTAGACTAAAGCAAAAGAATAATGCAAGCAAATACTGTGGAATGAACACAAATTTTGAGAGCAGATCTGATAATGAACCTTACCCCCTCACTTAGGTTATTGTGAAAAGGTCATCTGCTTTTCATCAAATTGTGCATTTGCAATCTGCAAATAATAACAACTTTGAAGAATTATCATGAAGACTGCATATTTTGTACAAACACACTTTTATCTGGTGTGCAGGATCTGGATGTCTACAAACTTGAAAGTGTACCCATGTGCTTGGAACAAGGCAGTTCTAGCAATAACAATAATCCTACCTTGTTACATTATCATTGTTTTTGACATTTAAAACTCATCTGTCTCAAGAACTATGCCCATTTTCAAGATGAGGCAATTAAAGCTTTTTGACATTTCTGTAATCTCTCAGGTGGGATATATATGTGTGTCTGTCGGTTTGTGGGCATGCATGAGAAAAATAAAATGTCACATTAATGATGACTATATTTTAATGAAGTGAGAACATCTCCAACAATGACTGATGTCCCTGAAGATGAAGAAGATTGAGAAGTGAGAAATATTTTGAATCTATGAGCTTTTAATGTCCCCACTATTCTATTCCACATATTTATGATCAAATCTCTATTGTTTGATGAGCCATTTTATTCAAGGGCGCTATTGAAGAGATTAATCAGTCAGGAGATCTGGTGAGTCAAATTAACATTTTTAAAGTTAAAATTTATCCAGATCAATAATAAGTAAGCCAACAATATATGCTAGGGCAACACCACCAAGCTTAATCTTATTCCTCTGTAAAAATAATTCACTTTGTATATTTGAATTACTCATGAAAAGATCTGTCTTTGAACATCACAGGCCATAATTGTCTAGCACTGCAATTATTGCTCAAAAACACACAGTTAAAGATTCAAACAGAATGAAATGCTAAATGAAAAGCATACAATTTATTAGGAGTTGGAATTAAAATGAATGTACTGAATGAATAAAAACTCATATTTGAAACAATAACAGTCTTAAAACATTCAAGCCTTTCAATTTACTGTTTTGGAGACTAGATAATTGGGCAGATCCTATTTAAATTCTGTTCAATCCTTGCAGGAATAAGAGTTTCAACATGCACAGTAATTCTGAAAAACATATTTGCTTCATTTAGACTTTCTCTTGTTTTATGGCTATATCAGCACTAACCACATGCTTCCCTTAAGATATCCAAACTCAGTACTTTCAAGGTCTTATTTTTCTCCTAGAGGGAAAATATTTCAAGGTGAAGAAGAATCAGCTCATTAAGGGAATCATCCACTATCTCCCTATAGCTTTCTCTTTTTTGGTTCTCTCACGTTGATTAATTCTGTCATCAATACACCAACCTTGTTCTTAAAATGTACTGTCTTCCCTTAATGTTCTAAACTTGACCAATCCTATACATTAAGATAAATCTTTGTTTCCTCTTAGCTTAGACAGACATCGATTTTAAAATGAATTGGGGAAGGAGCAATGTAAAGAAATACATAAAAATCATCTAAACATTTTGTGCTTATGGCTGAACTAATTGTGTCAGAGCTGATGACAGCCTCCCTGGAAGACGTGGCTCCTGATCATTTTGACACCTTCTTAAAGCAAAAGCAAAACAAACAAACAAACAAACAGTCATGTTCCCAATTAAGAGTTTATTTCATGGTCTTTTATTCCCAATCCTTAAAGCCTGCATGTTAAATTCTGGAAATATTCTAGATGGCTAATTCTGAAACCATTCTCATCTTGCCATTCCCTTATTGGGGAAATCCTATCTTCATTCTGTGCTAAATGATAAAGTAGCCCAAATAGATGCAAACAGCAAATATCTGATCCTACAAGATTTACCATACATATCATCAGATGCAGTTACACTTACCCCCAACACAGACAAAGAAGAGTTCACAATCAGTTAAGTACTCCATGGTCTCTTAGATCTGCCTCATGCCAAGAATTAATCAGAATGATCCGGTAATCTCCTCAACCAGTGATATATGGGGGCATGGGTGTGAGTTGTGACAAGAGTCAAAGTTTAACTTTCTTAATTTTGCATATTCTTTACATTTCTCTTAGATGATATTTAGGACAGAAGTGCAGCAGGAAACCATACTAACAGGAACTTAGGTTTTGTATGAAAAGAATAAGGGAGATAAAAAGAGGTATTATTTCAAAGACATCCCCTGCTCATGGATCGGGAGAATTAACATCATCAAAATGGCCATCCTGCCAAAAGCAATATACAGATTTAATGCCATCCCCATAA